>NW_027439082.1:0-215432 GCF_033958435.1 Carettochelys insculpta
CCATGTCACCCCACCCCTCAACACCAGCACCCGACCCATGTCACCCCACCCCCAAACACCCCCCCGTCACCCATGTCACCCCACCCCAAAACACCCGCACCCGACCCATGTCACCCCACCCCCAAACACCCCCCCGGCACCTATGTCACCCCACCCCCAAACGCCCTCACCCGACCCATGTCACACCACCCCCAAACACCCCCCCTGGCACCCACGTCACCCACAACACCCCCACCCAACCCATGTCACCCCACCCCCCAACACCCCCCCCGGGCACCCATGTCACCCACACCCCAACACCCCCCCAGCACCCACGTCACCCCACCGCCTAACACCCGCACGCGACCCATGTCACCCCACCCCTCAACACCCCCCCGGCACCCATGTCACCCCACCCCCAAACACCCGCACCCGACCTATGTCACACCACCCCCAAACACCTCCCCGGCACCTATATCACCCCACCCCCAAACACAAACACCCGACCCATCTCACCCCACCCCCAACACCCCCCCCGTCACCCCCGTCACCCCACAACACCCGCATCCGACCCATGTCACACCATCCCCAAAAACCCCCCCGGCACCCATGTCACCCCCGCCATAAACACCCCACCCCCAAACACCCCCCCCTTCACCCATGTCACCCCACCCCAAACATCCGTACCCGACCCACGTCACCCCACCCCCAACGGCACCCATGTCACCCCACCCCAAACACCCGTACCCGACCCATGTCACCCCACCCCCAACGGCACCCATATCACTCCACCCCCAAGAGCCCCCCGACCCATGTCACCCCACCCCCAACACCCCCCCAGACCCATGTCACCCCACCCCCAACGCCCGCCCCGGCACCCATGTCACACCTCCCCCAAAAACCACCCCGGCACCCCTGTCACCCCACCCCCAACACCCGCACCCGAGCCATGTCACCCCACCCCCCAACACCCCCCCCAGAACTCATGTCACCCCACACCCAAACACCCGCACCCGACCCATGTCACCCCACCCCCAAACACCCCCTGCGGCACCCATGTCACCCCACCCCAAACACCCCCCCGGCACCCATGTCACCCCACCCGCAAAAACCCGCACGCGACCCATGTCACCCCACCCCCAAACACCCCCCCCTTCACCCATGTCACCCCACCCCCAAACATCCGTACCCGACCCACATCACCCCACCCCCAACGGCACCCATGTCACCCCACCCCAAACACCCGTACCCGACCCATGTCACCCCACCCCCAACGGCACCCATATCACTCCACCCCCAAGAGCCCCCCGACCCATGTCACCCCACCCCCAACACCCCCCCCGACACCCATGTCACCCCTCCCCCAAACAACCCCCCGGCACCACTGTCACCCCACCCCCAACACCCGCACCCGACCCATGTCACTCCACTCGCAACACCCGCACCCGACCCATGTCACCCCACCCCCCCAACCCCCCCCCGGCACCCATGTCATCCCACCCCGCAACACCCGCACCCTACCCCTGTCACCCCACCCCCAACACCCCCCCCGGCACCAATGTCACCCCACCCCCAAACACCCGCACCCAACCCATGTCACCCACCCCCAAACACTCGCACCCAAAACATGTCACCCCACCCCCAACACCCCCCCCGGCACCCATGTCACCGCACCCCCAAGACCCCCTCCGACTCATCTCAGCCCACCCCCAACACCCCCCCATGCACCCATGTCACCCCACCCCCAAACACCCGCACCCGACCCATGTCATACCACAACCAAACACCCCCCCCCCATGTCGCCCCACCCCCAAACACCCCCCCGGCACCCATGTCACCCCAATCCCAAACACCCGTACCCGACCCATGTCACCCCACCCCCAACACCCCCTCCGGCACCCATGTCACCGCACCACCAAGACCCCCCCCGACCAATGTCACCCCCCCACACACCACCCCTGGCACCCATGTCACTCCACCCCCAACACCCCCCCCGGTACCCTTGGAACCCCACCCCCGAACACCCGCACCCGGCCTGTTACCAAACTCCCAACACCACCCTCCGGCACGCATATCACCCCACCCTCAAACACCCGCACCCGACCCATGTCACTCCACCCCAAAACACCCGCACCCAACCCATGTCACGGCACCCCCAACACCCCCCCCAGGCACCCATGTCACCCCACCCCCAAACACCCGCACCCGACCCATGTCACCCCACAACCAAACACCCCCCCCACCCATGTCGCCCTACCCCCAAACACCCGCACCCGACCCATGTCACCCCACCCCCAACCCAGCCCTGCGGCACCCATGTCACCCCACCCCCAAACACCCCCCTGTCACCCATGTAACCCCACCCCCAACACCCGCTCCGACCCATCTCAGCCCACCCCCAACACCCCCCCATGCACCCATGTCACCCGACCCCCAAACACTCGCACCCGACCCATGTCACCCCCACCCCCCAACACCCCCTCCGGCACCCATGTTACCCACCCCCAAACACCCGCACCCGACCCATGTCACCCCACACCCAAACACCCCCACCCGACCCATGTCACCCCACCCCCAACCCAGCCCCGCAGCACCCATGTCACCCCACCCCCAAACACCCCCCTGTCACCCATGTCACCCCACCCCCAACACCCCCCCCAGCACCATATCACCCCACCCCTCAACACCAGCAGCTGACCCATGTCACCCCACCCCCAAACAGCCCCCCCGGCACCCATGTCACCCCACCACCACACACACCCACACCTGACTCATGTCACCCCACCCCCAAACACCCCCCCCAGCACCCATGTCACCAAGTCCCCAAACACCAGCACCCGACCCATGTCACCCCACCCCCCAAACACCCCCCCCGGCACCCATGTCACCCCTCCCCCAAGAACCCGCACCTGACCCATGTCCCCCCACCCCCAAACACCCCCCCGACACCCATGTCACCCCGTCCCGAAACACAAGCACCCGACCCATGTCACCCCACCCCCCAAACACCCCCCCGGCACCCATATCACCCCACCCCCAAACACCCGCACCTGACCCATGTCACCCCACCCCCCAACACCCCACCCGATCTATGTCACCCCACCCCCAAACACTCCCCCCGGCACCCATGTCACCCCACCCCCAACACCCCCTCCGCACCCATTTCACCCCACCACCAAATACCCGCACCTGACCCATGTCACCCCACCCCCAACCCGGCACCCATGTCACCCTACTCCCAAAGACCCGCACCCGACCCATGTCACCCCACCCCCAAACACCCCCCCGTCACAAATGTCACCACACCCCCAACACCCCCCCCGGCACCCATGTCACCCACAACACCCGCGCCCGTCCGATGTCACCCCACCCCAAACACCCTCCCGGCACCCATGTCACCCCACCCCCAAACACCCGCACCCGACCGATGTCACCAAACCCCAATCACCCGCACCCGACCCATGTCACCCCACCCCACAACACCCCCCCCGGCACCCATGTCACCCATATCCCAACACCCCTCAGGCACCAATGTCACCCCAAACCAAACACACCCACGGCACCCATGTCAGCCCTCCCCCAAACACCCGCACCCGAGCCATGTCACCCCACCCCGAAACACCCGCACCCTACCCATGTCACAACACCCCCCAACACCCCCCCCGGGCACCCATGTCACCCACACCCCAACACCTCCCCGCACCCACGTCACCCCACCGCCAAACACCCGCACCCGACCCATGTCACCACACCCCCCAACACCCCCCCCGGCACCCATGTCACCCCACCCCCAAACACCCGCACCCGACCTATCTCACCGCACCCCCAAACACCCCCCTGCCACCTATATCACCCCACCCCCAAACACACACACCCGACCCATCTCACCCCACCCCCAACACCCCCCCCGGCACCCACGTCACCCCACAACACCCGCATGCGACCCATGTCACCCCAGCCATAAACACCCCCCCGGCACCCATGTCACCCCACCCCCAAACACCAGCACCCGACCCATGTCACACCACCCCCAAAAACCCGCACCCGACCCATGTCACCTAATCCCAAAAACCCCCCCCGGCACCTATGTCACCCCATCCCCAAACACCCGCACCCGACCCATCTCAGCCCACCCCCAAACACTCCCCCCGGAACCCATGTCACCCCCACCCCCAAACACACGCACCCGATCAATGTCACCCCACCCCAAAACACCCGCACCCGACCCATGTCACCCCACCCGCAACCCAGCCCCCCGGCACCCATGTCACCCCACCCCCAACGTCACCCATGTCACCCCACCACCAACACACTCCCCGGCACCCATGTCACCCCACCCCTCAACACCAGCACCCGACCCATGTCACCCCAACCCCAAACACCCCCCCCTGGCACCCATGTCACCCCACCCCCACACACCCGCACCTGACCCATGTCACCCCAGCCCCAAACACCAGCACCCGACCCATGTCACCCCACCTCCCAAACACCCCCCCGGCACCCATGTCACCCCTCCCCCAAACACCCCCATCCGACCTATGTCACCCCACCCCCAAACACCCCCTCGTCACCCATGTCACCCCACCCCTCAACACCAGCACCCGACCCATGTCACCCCAACCCCAAACACCCCCCCGGCACCCATGTCACCCCACTCGCAAACACCCCCCCGGCACCCATGTCACCCAACCCCCAACACACTCCCCGGCACCCATGTCACCCCACCCACCAGCACCCGACCCATGTCACCCCACCCCCAAACACCCCCCCGTCACCCATGTCACCCCACCCCAAAACACCCGCACCCGACCCATGTCACCCCACCCCCAAACACCCCCCCCGGCACCTATGTCACCCCACCCCCAAACGCCCTCACCCGACCCATGTCACACCACCCCCAAACACCCCCCCTGGCACCCACGTCACCCCACAACACCCCCACCCAACCCATGTCACCCCACCCCCCAACACCCCCCCCGGGCACCCATGTCACCCACACCCCAACACCCCCCCAGCACCCACGTCACCCCACCGCCTAACACCCGCACGCGACCCATGTCACCCCACCCCTCAACACCCCCCCGGCACCCATGTCACCCCACCCCCAAACACCCGCACCCGACCTATGTCACACCACCCCCAAACACCTCCCCGGCACCTATATCACCCCACCCCCAAACACAAACACCCGACCCATCTCACCCCACCCCCAACACCCCCCCCGTCACCCCCGTCACCCCACAACACCCGCATCCGACCCATGTCACACCATCCCCAAAAACCCCCCCGGCACCCATGTCACCCCCGCCATAAACACGCCGCAGGCACCCATGTCACCCCACCCCCAAACACCCCCCCCTTCACTCATGTCACCCCACCCCCAAACATCCGTACCCGACCCACGTCACCCCACCCCCAACGGCACCCATGTCACCCCACCCCAAACACCCGTACCCGACCCATGTCACCCCACCCCCAACGGCACCCATATCACTCCACCCCCAAGAGCCCCCCGACCCATGTCACCCCACCCCCAACACCCCCCCAGACCCATGTCACCCCACCCCCAACGCCCGCCCCGGCACCCATGTCACACCTCCCCCAAAAACCACCCCGGCACCCCTGTCACCCCACCCCCAACACCCGCACCCGAGCCATGTCACCCCACCCCCCAACACCCCCCCCAGAACTCATGTCACCCCACACCCAAACACCCGCACCCGACCCATGTCACCCCAACCCCAACGGCACCCCTGTCACCCCACCCCCAACACCCACATCCGACCCATGTCACTCCACCCAAACACCCGCACCCGAGCCATGTCACCCCACCCCCCAACACCCCCCCAGCACCCATGTCACCCCACACCCAAACACCCGCACCCGACCCACGTCACCCCACAACCAAACACTCCCCCCACCCATGTCGTCCCACCCCCAAACACCCCCCCCTATCACCCATGTCACCCACCCCCAAACACACGCACCCGACCCATGTCACCCCACCCCCAAACACCCCCTGCGGCACCCATGTCACCCCACCCCAAACACCCCCCCGGCACCCATGTCACTCTAACCGCAAAAACCCGCACGCGACCCATGTCACCCCACCCCCAAACACCCCCCCCTTCACCCATGTCACCCCACCCCCAAACATCCGTACCCGACCCACATCACCCCACCCCCAACGGCACCCATGTCACCCCACCCCAAACACCCGTACCCGACCCATGTCACCCCACCCCCAACGGCACCCATATCACTCCACCCCCAAGAGCCCCCCGACCCATGTCACCCCACCCCCAACACCCCCCCCGACACCCATGTCACCCCTCCCCCAAACAACCCCCCGGCACCACTGTCACCCCACCCCCAACACCCGCACCCGACCCATGTCACTCCACTCGCAACACCCGCACCCGACCCATGTCACCCCACCCCCCCAACCCCCCCCCGGCACCCATGTCATCCCACCCCGCAACACCCGCACCCTACCCCTGTCACCCCACCCCCAACACCCCCCCCGGCACCCATGTCACCCCACCCCCAAACACCCGCACCCAACCCATGTCACCCACCCCCAAACACTCGCACCCAAAACATGTCACCCCACCCCCAACACCCCCCCCGGCACCCATGTCACCGCACCCCCAAGACCCCCTCCGACTCATCTCAGCCCACCCCCAACACCCCCCCATGCACCCATGTCACCCCACCCCCAAACACCCGCACCCGACCCATGTCATACCACAACCAAACACCCCCCCCCATGTCGCCCCACCCCCAAACACCCCCCCGGCACCCATGTCACCTCAATCCCAAACACCCGTACCCGACCCATGTCACCCCCACCCCCAACACCCCCTCCGGCACCCATGTCACCGCACCACCAAGACCCCCCCCGACCAATGTCACCCCCCCACACACCACCCCTGGCACCCATGTCACTCACCCCCAACACCCCCCCCGGTACCCTTGGAACCCCACCCCCAAACACCTGCACCCGGCCTGTTACCAAACTCCCAACACCACCCTCCGGCACGCATATCACCCCACCCTCAAACACCCGCACCCGACCCATGTCACTCCACCCCAAAACACCCGCACCCAACCCATGTCACGCCACCCCAACACCCCCCCAGGCACCCATGTCACCCCACCCCCAAACACCCGCACCCGACCCATGTCACCCCCACCCCCCAACACCCCCTCCGGCACCCATGTTACCCACCCCCAAACACCCGCACCCCGACCCATGTCACCCCACACCCAAACACCCCCACCCGACCCATGTCACCCCACCCCCAACCCAGCCCCGCGGCACCCATGTCACCCCACACCCAAATACCCCCACCCGACCTATGTCACCCCACCACCAAACACCCACCCGGAACCCATGTCACCCACACCCCAACACCCCCCCGGCACCCACGTCACCCCACCGCCTAACACCCGCACCCGACCCATGTCACCCAACCCCCCAACACCCCCCCGGCACCCATGTCACCCCACCCCCAAACAGCCGCACCCGACCTATGTCACACCACCCCCAAACAGCCCCCCGGCAGCTATATCACCCCACCCCCAAACACACACACCCGACCCATGTCACCCCATCCCCAAAACCCCTCCCGGCACCAATGTCACCCCAGCCATAAACACCCCCCTGTCACCCATGTCACCCCACCCCCAACACCCATGTCACCCCACCCCTCAACACCAGCAGCCGACCCATGTCACCCCACCCCCAACCCAGCCCCCCGGCACCCATGTCACCCCACCCCTAAACACCCCCCCGTCACCCACGTCACCGAGCCCCAAACACACTCCCCGGCACCCATGTCACCCCACCCCTCAACAGCAGCACCCGACCCATGTCACCCCACCGCCAAACACCCCCCCGTCACCTATGTCACCCCACCCCCAAACACCCGCACCCGACCCATGTCACCCCACCCCCAAACACCCCCCCCCCGGCACCTATGTCACCCAACCCCCAAACGCCCTCACCCGTCCCATGTCACACCACCCCCAAACACCCCCCTGGCACCCATGTCACCCACACCCCAACACCCCCCCGGCACCCATGTCACCCCACCCCCACACACCAGCACCTTACCCATGTCACCCCACCCCCAAACACGCTCCCTGGCACCCATGTCACCACACTCCCAAAGACCAGACCCCGACCCATGTCACCCCACCCCCAAACACCCCCCCAACACCCATGTCACCCCACCCCCCAACAACCTCCCCGGCACCCATGTCACGCCACCCCAAGCACCCGCACCCGACCCATGTCACCCCACCCCAAACACCCCCCCGGCACCCATGTCACCCCTCCCCCAAACACCCGCACCCGACCCATGTCACCCCACCCCAAACACCAGCACCCGACCCATGTCACCCCACTCCCCAACACCCCCCCCGGCACCCATGTCACCCCACCCCCAAACACCAGCACCCGACCTATGTCACACCACCCCCAAACACCCCCCCGGCACCTATATCACCCCACCTCCAAACACACACACCCGACCCATCTCACCCCACCCCCAACACCCCCCCCGGCACCCACGTCACCCCACAACACCCGCACCCGACCCATGTCACCCCGTCCCCAAAAACCCCCCCGGCACCCATGTCACCCCAGCCATAACACACGCACCCGACCCATGTCACCCCACCCCAAACACCCCCCCGGCACCCATGTCACCCCTCCCCCAAACACCCGCACCCAACCCATTTCACCCCACCACCAAATACCCGCTCCCGACCCATGTCACCCCACCCCCAAACACCTGCACCCGACCCAGGTCACCCCACCCCCCAACACCCTCCCCGGCACCCATTTCACGCCACCCCAAACACCCGCACCCGACCCATGTCACCCCACCCCAAACACCCCCACGGCACCCATTTCACCCCTCCCCCAAACACCTGCACCCAACCCATGTCACCCCACCCCAAACACCCGCACCCGACCCATGTCACCCCACCCCACAACACCCCCCCCGGCACCCATGTTACCCATATCCCAACACCCACCCCCGGCACCCATGTCACCCCACCCCCAAACACACCCACGGCACCCATGTCACCCCTACCCCAAACACCCGCACCCGACCAATGTCACCCCACCCCCCAACACCCACCCCGGCACCCATGTCACCCACACCCCAACACCCCCCGGCACCTATGTCACCCCACCGCCAACACCCGCACACGACCCATGTCACCCCACCCCCCAACACCCACCCCCGGCACCCATGTCACCCCACCCCCAAACACAACCACGGCACCCATGTCACCCCTACCCCAAACACCCGCACCCGACCAATGTCACCCCGTCCCCCAACACCCCCCCGGCACCAATGTCACCCCACCCCCAAACACCCGCACCCGACCCATGTCACCCCCCCCAAACACCCCCCCCGACACCTATGTCACCCCACCCCCAAACACACGCACCCTACCCATCTCACCCCACCCCCAAAACACCCCCCCCAGCACCCATGTCACCCCACCCACAAACGCCCGCACCCGACATATGTCACACCACCCCCTAACACCCGCACCCGACCCATGTCACCCCACCCCACAACACCCCCCCAAGGCACCCATATCACCCACACCCCAACACCGCCCCCGGCACCCATGTCACCCCACCCCCAAACACCCGCACCCGACCCATGTCACCCCACCCACAATCACCCCCCCCGGCACGTATGTCTCCCCACCCCCAAACACCCCCACCCGACCCATGTCACCACAACCCCAAACACGCCCCCCGGAACACATGTCTTCCCACCACCAAACACCCCCAGCTGACCCATGTAACCCCACCCCCAACCCAGCCCCCCGGCACCCATGTCACCCCACCACCAAACACCCCCCCGTCACCCATGTCACCCCACCCCCAACACCCTCCCCGGCACCCATGTCACCCCACCCCTCAACAGCAGCCGACCCATGTCACCCCAACCCCAAACACCCCCCCCGGCATCCATGTCACCCCGCCCCCCCAACACCCCCCCGGCACCAATGTCACCCCACCCCCAAACACCCGCACCCGACCCATTTCACCCCACCCCCAAACACCCCCCCCGGCACCTATGTCACCCCACCCCCAAACACACGCACCCTACCCATCTCACCACACCCCCAAAACACCCCCCAGCACCCATGTCACCCCACCCCCAAACACCCGCACCCGACCCACTTCACCCCACCCCCAAACACCCCCCCCGGCACCTATGTCACCCCACCCCCAAACACACGCACCCTACCCATCTCACCACACCCCCAAAACACCCCCCAGCACCCATGTCACCCCACCCACAAACGCCCGCACCCGACCCATGTCACACCACCCCCTAACACCCGCACCCGACCCATGTCACCCCGCCCCACAACACCCCCCAAAGGCACCCATGTCACCCACATCCGAACACCGCCCCCGGCACCCATGTCACCCCTCCCCCAAACACCCCCATCCGACCTATGTCACCCCACCCCCAAACACCCCCTCGTCACCCATGTCACCCCACCCCTCAACACCAGCACCCGACCCATGTCACCCCAACCCCAAACACCCCCCCGGCACCCATGTCACCCCACTCGCAAACACCCCCCCGGCACCCATGTCACCCAACCCCCAACACACTCCCCGGCACCCATGTCACCCCACCCCTCAACACCAGCACCCGACCCATGTCACCCCACCCCCAAACACCCCCCCGTCACCCATGTCACCCCACCCCAAAACACCCGCACCCGACCCATGTCACCCCACCCCCAAACACCCCCCCCCGGCACCTATGTCACCCCACCCCCAAACGCCCTCACCCGACCCATGTCACACCACCCCCAAACACCCCCCCTGGCACCCACGTCACCCCACAACACCCCCACCCAACCCATGTCACCCCACCCCCCAACACCCCCCCCGGGCACCCATGTCACCCACACCCCAACACCCCCCAGCACCCACGTCACCCCACCGCCTAACACCCGCACGCGACCCATGTCACCCCACCCCTCAACACCCCCCCCGGCACCCATGTCACCCCACCCCCAAACACCCGCACCCGACCTATGTCACACCACCCCCAAACACCTCCCCGGCACCTATATCACCCCACCCCCAAACACAAACACCCGACCCATCTCACCCCACCCCCAACACCCCCCCCGTCACCCCCGTCACCCCACAACACCCGCATCCGACCCATGTCACACCATCCCCAAAAACCCCCCCGGCACCCATGTCACCCCCGCCATAAACACGCCGCAGGCACCCATGTCACCCCACCCCCAAACACCCCCCCCCTTCACCCATGTCACCCCACCCCCAAACATCCGTACCCGACCCACGTCACCCCACCCCCAACGGCACCCATGTCACCCCACCCCAAACACCCGTACCCGACCCATGTCACCCCACCCCCAACGGCACCCATATCACTCCACCCCCAAGAGCCCCCCGACCCATGTCACCCCACCCCCAACACCCCCCCAGACCCATGTCACCCCACCCCCAACGCCCGCCCCGGCACCCATGTCACACCTCCCCCAAAAACCACCCCGGCACCCCTGTCACCCCACCCCCAACACCCGCACCCGAGCCATGTCACCCCACCCCCCAACACCCCCCCCAGAACTCATGTCACCCCACACCCAAACACCCGCACCCGACCCATGTCACCCCAACCCCAACGGCACCCCTGTCACCCCACCCCCAACACCCACATCCGACCCATGTCACTCCACCCAAACACCCGCACCCGAGCCATGTCACCCCACCCCCCAACACCCCCCCAGCACCCATGTCACCCCACACCCAAACACCCGCACCCGACCCACGTCACCCCACAACCAAACACTCCCCCCACCCATGTCGTCCCAGCCCCAAACACCCCCCCCTATCACCCATGTCACCCCACCCCCAAACACACGCACCCGACCCATGTCACCCCACCCCCAAACACCCCCTGCGGCACCCATGTCACCCCACCCCAAACACCCCCCCCGGCACCCATGTCACTCTAACCGCAAAAACCCGCACGCGACCCATGTCACCCCACCCCCAAACACCCCCCCCTTCACCCATGTCACCCCACCCCCAAACATCCGTACCCGACCCACATCACCCCACCCCCAACGGCACCCATGTCACCCCACCCCAAACACCCGTACCCGACCCATGTCACCCCACCCCCAACGGCACCCATATCACTCCACCCCCAAGAGCCCCCCGACCCATGTCACCCCACCCCCAACACCCCCCCCGACACCCATGTCACCCCTCCCCCAAACAACCCCCCGGCACCACTGTCACCCCACCCCCAACACCCGCACCCGACCCATGTCACTCCACTCGCAACACCCGCACCCGACCCATGTCACCCCACCCCCCCAACCCCCCCCCGGCACCCATGTCATCCCACCCCGCAACACCCGCACCCTACCCCTGTCACCCCACCCCCAACACCCCCCCCGGCACCCATGTCACCCCACCCCCAAACACCCGCACCCAACCCATGTCACCCACCCCCAAACACTCGCACCCAAAACATGTCACCCCACCCCCAACACCCCCCCCGGCACCCATGTCACCGCACCCCCAAGACCCCCTCCGACTCATCTCAGCCCACCCCCAACACCCCCCCATGCACCCATGTCACCCCACCCCCAAACACCCGCACCCGACCCATGTCATACCACAACCAAACACCCCCCCCCATGTCGCCCCACCCCCAAACACCCCCCCGGCACCCATGTCACCTCAATCCCAAACACCCGTACCCGACCCATGTCACCCCACCCCCAACACCCCCTCCGGCACCCATGTCACCGCACCACCAAGACCCCCCCCGACCAATGTCACCCCCCCACACACCACCCCTGGCACCCATGTCACTCCACCCCCAACACCCCCCCCGGTACCCTTGGAACCCCACCCCCAAACACCTGCACCCGGCCTGTTACCAAACTCCCAACACCACCCTCCGGCACGCATATCACCCCACCCTCAAACACCCGCACCCGACCCATGTCACTCCACCACAAAACACCCGCACCCAACCCATGTCACGCCACCCCCAACACCCCCCCAGGCACCCATGTCACCCCACCCCCAAACACCCGCACCCGACCCATGTCACCCCCACCCCCCAACACCCCCTCCGGCACCCATGTTACCCACCCCCAAACACCCGCACCCGACCCATGTCACCCCACACCCAAACACCCCCACCCGACCCATGTCACCCCACCCCCAACCCAGCCCCGCGGCACCCATGTCACCCCACACCCAAATACCCCCACCCGACCTATGTCACCCCACCACCAAACACCCCCCCGGAACCCATGTCACCCACACCCCAACACCCCCCCGGCACCCACGTCACCCCACCGCCTAACACCCGCACCCGACCCATGTCACCCAACCCCCCAACACCCCCCCCGGCACCCATGTCACCCCACCCCCAAACAGCCGCACCCGACCTATGTCACACCACCCCCAAACAGCCCCCCGGCAGCTATATCACCCCACCCCCAAACACACACACCCGACCCATGTCACCCCATCCCCAAAACCCCTCCCGGCACCAATGTCACCCCAGCCATAAACACCCCCCTGTCACCCATGTCACCCCACCCCCAACACCCATGTCACCCCACCCCTCAACAGCAGCACCCGACCCATGTCACCCCACCGCCAAACACCCCCCCGTCACCTATGTCACCCCACCCCCAAACACCCGCACCCGACCCATGTCACCCCACCCCCAAACACCCCCCCCCCCCGGCACCTATGTCACCCAACCCCCAAACGCCCTCACCCGTCCCATGTCACACCACCCCCAAACACCCCCCTGGCACCCATGTCACCCACACCCCAACACCCCCCCCGGCACCCATGTCACCCCACCCCCACACACCAGCACCTTACCCATGTCACCCCACCCCCAAACACGCTCCCTGGCACCCATGTCACCACACTCCCAAAGACCAGACCCCGACCCATGTCACCCCACCCCCAAACACCCCCCCAACACCCATGTCACCCCACCCCCCAACAACCTCCCCGGCACCCATGTCACGCCACCCCAAGCACCCGCACCCGACCCATGTCACCCCACCCCAAACACCCCCCCGGCACCCATGTCACCCCTCCCCCAAACACCCGCACCCGACCCATGTCACCCCACCCCAAACACCAGCACCCGACCCATGTCACCCCACTCCCCAA
The DNA here is from genome assembly GCF_033958435.1 of Carettochelys insculpta. NCBI lineage: Eukaryota > Metazoa > Chordata > Testudines > Carettochelyidae > Carettochelys > Carettochelys insculpta. The sequence continues at coordinate 14,237 of NW_027439082.1, forward strand.
CACCCCCCCCGGCACCCATGTCACCCCACCCCCAAACACCAGCACCCGACCTATGTCACACCACCCCCAAACACCCCCCCGGCACCTATATCACCCCACCTCCAAACACACACACCCGACCCATCTCACCCCACCCCCAACACCCCCCCCCGGCACCCACGTCACCCCACAACACCCGCACCCGACCCATGTCACCCCGTCCCCAAAAACCCCCCCGGCACCCATGTCACCCCAGCCATAAACACACGCACCCGACCCATGTCACCCCACCCCAAACACCCCCCCGGCACCCATGTCACCCCTCCCCCAAACACCCGCACCCAACCCATTTCACCCCACCACCAAATACCCGCTCCCGACCCATGTCACCCCACCCCCAAACACCTGCACCCGACCCAGGTCACCCCACCCCCCAACACCCTCCCCGGCACCCATTTCACGCCACCCCAAACACCCGCACCCGACCCATGTCACCCCACCCCAAACACCCCCACGGCACCCATTTCACCCCTCCCCCAAACACCTGCACCCAACCCATGTCACCCCACCCCAAACACCCGCACCCGACCCATGTCACCCCACCCCACAACACCCCCCCCGGCACCCATGTTACCCATATCCCAACACCCACCCCCGGCACCCATGTCACCCCACCCCCAAACACACCCACGGCACCCATGTCACCCCTACCCCAAACACCCGCACCCGACCAATGTCACCCCACCCCCCAACACCCACCCCGGCACCCATGTCACCCACACCCCAACACCCCCCCGGCACCTATGTCACCCCACCGCCAACACCCGCACACGACCCATGTCACCCCACCCCCCAACACCCACCCCCGGCACCCATGTCACCCCACCCCCAAACACAACCACGGCACCCATGTCACCCCTACCCCAAACACCCGCACCCGACCAATGTCACCCCGTCCCCCAACACCCCCCCGGCACCAATGTCACCCCACCCCCAAACACCCGCACCCGACCCATGTCACCCCCCCCAAACACCCCCCCCGACACCTATGTCACCCCACCCCCAAACACACGCACCCTACCCATCTCACCCCACCCCCAAAACACCCCCCCCAGCACCCATGTCACCCCACCCACAAACGCCCGCACCCGACATATGTCACACCACCCCCTAACACCCGCACCCGACCCATGTCACCCCACCCCACAACACCCCCCCAAGGCACCCATATCACCCACACCCCAACACCGCCCCCGGCACCCATGTCACCCCACCCCCAAACACCCGCACCCGACCCATGTCACCCCACCCACAATCACCCCCCCCGGCACGTATGTCTCCCCACCCCCAAACACCCCCACCCGACCCATGTCACCACAACCCCAAACACGCCCCCCGGAACACATGTCATCCCACCACCAAACACCCCCAGCTGACCCATGTAACCCCACCCCCAACCCAGCCCCCCGGCACCCATGTCACCCCACCACCAAACACCCCCCCGTCACCCATGTCACCCCACCCCCAACACCCTCCCCGGCACCCATGTCACCCCACCCCTCAACAGCAGCCGACCCATGTCACCCCAACCCCAAACACCCCCCCCGGCATCCATGTCACCCCGCCCCCCCAACACCCCCCCGGCACCAATGTCACCCCACCCCCAAACACCCGCACCCGACCCATTTCACCCCACCCCCAAACACCCCCCCCGGCACCTATGTCACCCCACCCCCAAACACACGCACCCTACCCATCTCACCACACCCCCAAAACACCCCCCAGCACCCATGTCACCCCACCCACAAACGCCCGCACCCGACCCATGTCACACCACCCCCTAACACCCGCACCCGACCCATGTCACCCCACCCCACAACACCCCCCAAAGGCACCCATGTCACCCACATCCGAACACCGCCCCCGGCACCCATGTCACCCCACCCCCAAACACCCGCACCCGACCCATGTCACCCCACCCACAATCACCCCCCCCGGCACCTATGTCTCCCCACCCCCAAACACCCCCACCCGACCCATGTCACCCCAAACCCAAACACGCCCCCCGGAACACATGTCATCCCACCACCAAACACCCCCAGCCGACCCATGTAACCCCACCCCCAACCCAGCCCCCCGGCACCCATGTCACCCCACCACCAAACACCCCCCTGTCACCCCACCCCCAACACCCTCCCCGGCACCCATGTCACCCCACCCCTCAACACCAGCACCCGACCCATGTCACCCCACCCCCAAAAACCCCCCCGGCACCTATGTCACCCCACCCCCACACACCCGCACCTTACCCATGTCACCCCACCCCCAACACCCCCCCCGGCATCCTTGTCACCCCACAACACCCGCACCCGTCCCATGTCACCCCACCCCCCAACACCCTCCCCGGCACCCATGTCACGCCACCCCAAACACCCGCACCCGACCGACGTCACCCCACCCCAAACACACCCCCGGCACCCATGTCACCCCTCACCCAAACACCCGCACCCGACCCATGTCACCCCACCCCAAAGACCCGGACCCGACCCATGTCACCCCACCCCCCAACACCCCCCCCGGCAACCATGTCACTCCACCCCCAAACACCCGCACCCGACCTATGTCACACCACCCCCAAACACCCCCCCGGCACCTATATCACCCCACCCCCAAACACACACACCCGAACTATCTCACCCCACCCCCAACACTCCCCCCGGCACCCACGTCACCCCACAACACCCGCACCCGACCCATGTCACCCCATCCCCAAAAACCCCCCCGGCACCCATGTCACCCCAGCCATAGACACCCCCCCGGCACCCATGTCACCCCACCCCCAAACGCCCGCACCCGACCCATGTCACACCACCCCCAAACACCCGCACCCGACCCATGTCACCTAATCTCAAACACCCCCCCCGGCACCTATGTCACCCCACCCCCAAACACCCGCACCCGACCCATCTCAGCCCACCCCCAAACGCCCCCCGGAATCCATGTCACCCCACCCCCACCCAACCCATGTCACCCCACCCCTCAACACCCGCACCCGATCCATGTTACCCCACCCCCAAACATGCCCCCCGGCACCCATGTCACCCCAACACCAAATACGCCCACCCGACCTATGTCACCCCACCCCCAAACACCCCCCCGGCACCCATGTCACCCCATCCCCAACACCCCCCCCCGGCACCCATTTCACCCCACTCCCAAAGACCAGCACCCGACCCATGTCACCCCACCCACAAACACCCCCCGTCACCCATGTCACCCCACCCCCAACACCCCCCCCCGGCACCAATGTCACCCCACCCCCAAACACCCGCACCCGACCCATGTCACCCCCCCCAAACACCCCCCCCGACACCTATGTCACCCCACCCCCAAACACACGCACCCTACCCATCTCACCCCACCCCCAAAACACCCCCCCCAGCACCCATGTCACCCCACCCACAAACGCCCGCACCCGACATATGTCACACCACCCCCTAACACCCGCACCCGACCCATGTCACCCCACCCCACAACACCCCCCCAAGGCACCCATATCACCCACACCCCAACACCGCCCCCGGCACCCATGTCACCCCACCCCCAAACACCCGCACCCGACCCATGTCACCCCACCCACAATCACCCCCCCCGGCACGTATGTCTCCCCACCCCCAAACACCCCCACCCGACCCATGTCACCACAACCCCAAACACGCCCCCCGGAACACATGTCATCCCACCACCAAACACCCCCAGCTGACCCATGTAACCCCACCCCCAACCCAGCCCCCCGGCACCCATGTCACCCCACCACCAAACACCCCCCCGTCACCCATGTCACCCCACCCCCAACACCCTCCCCGGCACCCATGTCACCCCACCCCTCAACAGCAGCCGACCCATGTCACCCCAACCCCAAACACCCCCCCCGGCATCCATGTCACCCCGCCCCCCAACACCCCCCCGGCACCAATGTCACCCCACCCCCAAACACCCGCACCCGACCCATGTCACCCCACCCCCAAACACCCCCCCCGGCACCTATGTCACCCCACCCCCAAACACACGCACCCTACCCATCTCACCACACCCCCAAAACACCCCCCAGCACCCATGTCACCCCACCCACAAACGCCCGCACCCGACCCATGTCACACCACCCCCTAACACCCGCACCCGACCCATGTCACCCCACCCCACAACACCCCCCAAAGGCACCCATGTCACCCACATCCGAACACCGCCCCCGGCACCCATGTCACCCCACCCCCAAACACCCGCACCCGACCCATGTCACCCCACCCACAATCACCCCCCCCGGCACCTATGTCTCCCCACCCCCAAACACCCCCACCCGACCCATGTCACCCCAAACCCAAACACGCCCCCCGGAACACATGTCATCCCACCACCAAACACCCCCAGCCGACCCATGTAACCCCACCCCCAACCCAGCCCCCCGGCACCCATGTCACCCCACCACCAAACACCCCCCTGTCACCCCACCCCCAACACCCTCCCCGGCACCCATGTCACCCCACCCCTCAACACCAGCACCCGACCCATGTCACCCCACCCCCAAAAACCCCCCCGGCACCTATGTCACCCCACCCCCACACACCCGCACCTTACCCATGTCACCCCACCCCCAACACCCCCCCCGGCACCCTTGTCACCCCACAACACCCGCACCCGTCCCATGTCATCCCACCCCCCAACACCCTCCCCGGCACCCATGTCACGCCACCCCAAACACCCGCACCCGACCGACGTCACCCCACCCCAAACACCCCCCCGGCACCCATGTCACCCCTCACCCAAACACCCGCACCCGACCCACGTCACCCCACCCCAAAGACCCGGACCCGACCCATGTCACCCCACCCCCCAACACCCCCCCCGGCAACCATGTCACTCCACCCCCAAACACCCGCACCCGACCTATGTCACACCACCCCCAAACACCCCCCCGGCACCTATATCACCCCACCCCCAAACACACACACCCGAACTATCTCACCCCACCCCCAACACTCCCCCCGGCACCCACGTCACCCCACAACACCCGCACCCGACCCATGTCACCCCATCCCCAAAAACCCCCCCGGCACCCATGTCACCCCAGCCATAGACACCCCCCCGGCACCCATGTCACCCCACCCCCAAACGCCCGCACCCGACCCATGTCACCCCCCCCAAACACCCCCCCCGACACCTATGTCACCCCACCCCCAAACACACGCACCCTACCCATCTCACCCCACCCCCAAAACACCCCCCCCAGCACCCATGTCACCCCACCCACAAACGCCCGCACCCGACATATGTCACACCACCCCCTAACACCCGCACCCGACCCATGTCACCCCACCCCACAACACCCCCCCAAGGCACCCATATCACCCACACCCCAACACCGCCCCCGGCACCCATGTCACCCCACCCCCAAACACCCGCACCCGACCCATGTCACCCCACCCACAATCACCCCCCCCGGCACGTATGTCTCCCCACCCCCAAACACCCCCACCCGACCCATGTCACCACAACCCCAAACACGCCCCCCGGAACACATGTCATCCCACCACCAAACACCCCCAGCTGACCCATGTAACCCCACCCCCAACCCAGCCCCCCGGCACCCATGTCACCCCACCACCAAACACCCCCCCGTCACCCATGTCACCCCACCCCCAACACCCTCCCCGGCACCCATGTCACCCCACCCCTCAACAGCAGCCGACCCATGTCACCCCAACCCCAAACACCCCCCCCGGCATCCATGTCACCCCGCCCCCCAACACCCCCCCGGCACCAATGTCACCCCACCCCCAAACACCCGCACCCGACCCATGTCACCCCACCCCCAAACACCCCCCCCGGCACCTATGTCACCCCACCCCCAAACACACGCACCCTACCCATCTCACCACACCCCCAAAACACCCCCCAGCACCCATGTCACCCCACCCACAAACGCCCGCACCCGACCCATGTCACACCACCCCCTAACACCCGCACCCGACCCATGTCACCCCACCCCACAACACCCCCCAAAGGCACCCATGTCACCCACATCCGAACACCGCCCCCGGCACCCATGTCACCCCACCCCCAAACACCCGCACCCGACCCATGTCACCCCACCCACAATCACCCCCCCCGGCACCTATGTCTCCCCACCCCCAAACACCCCCACCCGACCCATGTCACCCCAAACCCAAACACGCCCCCCGGAACACATGTCATCCCACCACCAAACACCCCCAGCCGACCCATGTAACCCCACCCCCAACCCAGCCCCCCGGCACCCATGTCACCCCACCACCAAACACCCCCCTGTCACCCCACCCCCAACACCCTCCCCGGCACCCATGTCACCCCACCCCTCAACACCAGCACCCGACCCATGTCACCCCACCCCCAAAAACCCCCCCGGCACCTATGTCACCCCACCCCCACACACCCGCACCTTACCCATGTCACCCCACCCCCAACACCCCCCCCGGCACCCTTGTCACCCCACAACACCCGCACCCGTCCCATGTCATCCCACCCCCCAACACCCTCCCCGGCACCCATGTCACGCCACCCCAAACACCCGCACCCGACCGACGTCACCCCACCCCAAACACCCCCCCGGCACCCATGTCACCCCTCACCCAAACACCCGCACCCGACCCACGTCACCCCACCCCAAAGACCCGGACCCGACCCATGTCACCCCACCCCCCAACACCCCCCCCGGCAACCATGTCACTCCACCCCCAAACACCCGCACCCGACCTATGTCACACCACCCCCAAACACCCCCCCGGCACCTATATCACCCCACCCCCAAACACACACACCCGAACTATCTCACCCCACCCCCAACACTCCCCCCGGCACCCACGTCACCCCACAACACCCGCACCCGACCCATGTCACCCCATCCCCAAAAACCCCCCCGGCACCCATGTCACCCCAGCCATAGACACCCCCCCGGCACCCATGTCACCCCACCCCCAAACGCCCGCACCCGACCCATGTCACACCACCCCCAAACACCCGCACCCGACCCATGTCACCTAATCTCAAACACCCCCCCCGGCACCTATGTCACCCCACCCCCAAACACCCGCACCCGACCCATCTCAGCCCACCCCCAAACGCCCCCCGGAATCCATGTCACCCCACCCCCACCCAACCCATGTCACCCCACCCCTCAACACCCGCACCCGATCCATGTTACCCCACCCCCAAACATGCCCCCCGCCACCCATGTCACCCCAACACCAAATACGCCCACCCGACCTATGTCACCCCACCCCCAAACACCCCCCCGGCACCCATGTCACCCCATCCCCAACACCGCCCCCCGGCACCCATTTCACCCCACTCCCAAAGACCAGCACCCGACCCATGTCACCCCACCCACAAACACCCCCCGTCACCCATGTCACCCCACCCCCAACACCCCCCCCCGGCACCAATGTCACCCCACCCCCAAACACCCGCACCCGACCCATGTCACCCCACCCGCAAACACCCCCGCCGGCACCTATGTCACCCCACCCACAAACGCCCGCACCCGACCCATGTCACACCACCCCCTAACACCCGAACCCGACCCATGTCACCCCACCCCCCAACACGCCCCCCGGCAACCATGTCACCCCACCCTCAAACACCCGCACCCGACCTATGTCACACCACCCCCAAACACCCCCCCGGCACCTATATCACCCCACCCCCAAACAGACACACCCGAACTATCTCACCCCACCCCCAACACTCCCCCCGGCACCCACGTCACCCCACAACACCCGCACCCGACCCATGTCACCCCATCCCCAAAAACCCCCCCGGCACCCATGTCACCCCAGCCATAGACACCCCCCCGGCACCCATGTCACCCCACCCCCAAACGCCCGCACCCGTCCCATGTCACACCACCCCCAAAACACCCGCACCCGACCCATGTCACCTAATCCCAAACACCCCCCCCGGCACCTATGTCACCCCACCCCCAAACACCCGCACCCGACCCATCTCAGCCCACCCCCAAACACGCCCCCCGGAACCCATGTCACCCCACCCCCAAACACCCCCACCCGACCCATGTCACCCCACCCCTCAACACCCGCACCCGATCCATGTCACCCCACCCCAAAACATGCCCCCCGGCACCCATGTCACCCCAACACCAAATACCCCCACCCGACCTATGTCACCCCACCCCAAAACACCCCCCCGGCACCCATGTCACCGCACCCCCAACACCCCCCCCCGGCACCCATTTCACCCCACTCCCAAAGACCAGCACCCGACCCATGTCACCCCACCCCTAAACACCCCTCCGTCACCCATGTCACCCCACCCCCAACACCCCCCCCGGCACCCATGTCACCCCACAACACCCGCACCCGACCCATGTCACCCAACCCCCAAACACGCCCCCCGGCACCCATGTCACCCCGTCCCCCAACACCCCCCCGGCACCTATGTCACTCCACCCCCAAACACACGCACCCGACCCATCTCAAACCACCCCCAAAACAACCCCCCCAGCACCCATGTCACCCCACCCCCAAACGCCCGCACCCGACCCATGTCACACCACCCCCAAACACCCGCACCCGACCCATGTCACCCCAACCCCCAACACCCTCCCCCGGCACCCATGTTACCCATATCCCAACACCCACCCCCGGCACCCATATCACCCCACCCCCAAACACACCCACGGCACCCATGTCACCCCTACCCCAAATACCCCCACCCGACCTGTGTCACCCCACCCCCCAACACCCACCCCGGCACCCATGTCACACACACCCCAACGGCACCCATGTCACCCCACCGCCAACACCCGCACCCGACCTATGTCACCCCACCCCCCAACACCTTCCCCCGGCACCCATGTCACCCCGACCCCCAACACCTTCCCCCGGCACCCATGTCACCCCACCCCCAAACACCCGCACCCGACCCATGTCACTCCATATCCAAACACCCCCCCCGCACCTATGTCACCCCACCCCCAAACACACGCACCCTACCCATCTCACCCCACCCCTAAAACACCCCCCCCCAGCACCAATGTCACCCCACCCACAAACGCCCGCACCCGACATATGTCACACCACCCCCTAACACCCGCACCCGACCCATGTCACCCCACCCCACAACACCCCCCAAGGCACCCATGTCACTCACACCCCAACACCGCCCCCGGCACCCATGTCACCCCACCCCCAAACACCCGCACCCGACCCATGTCACCCCACGCACAATCACCCCACCCGGCACGTATGTCTCCCCACCCCCAAACACCCCCACCCGACCCATGTCACCCCAACCCCAAACACGCCCCCCGGAACACATGTCATCCCACCCCCACACTCCCGCACCTGACCCATGTGACCCCAGCCCCAAACACCCGCACCCGACCCATGTCACCCCACCCCAAACACCCGCACCCGACCCATGTCACCCCACCCCCCAACACGCCCCCCGGCAACCATGTCACCCCACCCTCAAACACCCGCACCCAACCTATGTCACACCACCCCCAAACACCCCCCCGGCACCTATATCACCCCACCCCCAAACACACACACCCGAACTATCTCACCCCACCCCCAACACTCCCCCGGCACCCACGTCACCCCACAACACCCGCATCCGACCCATGTCACCCCATCCCCAAAAACCCCCCCGGCACCCATGTCACCCCAGCCATAGACACCCCCCCGGCACCCATGTCACCCCACCCCCAAACGCCCGCACCCGTCCCATGTCACACCACCCCCAAAACACCCGCACCCGACCCATGTCACCTAATCCCAAACACCCCCCCCGGCACCTATGTCACCCCACCCCCAAAAAACCGAACCCGACCCATCTCAGCCCACCCCCAAACACGCCCCCCGGAACCCATGTCACCCCACCCCCAAACACCCCCACCCGACCCATGTCACCCCACCCCTCAACACCCGCACCCGATCCATGTCACCCCACCCCCAAACATGCCCCCCGGCACCCATGTCACCCCAACACCAAATACCCCCACCCGACCTATGTCACCCCCACCCCAAAACACCCCCCCGGCACCCATTTCACCCCACTCCCAAAGACCAGCACCCGACCCATGTCACCCCACTCCTAAACACCCCTCCGTCACCCATGTCAACCCACCCCCAACACCCCCCCCGGCACCCATGTCACCCCACAACACCCGCACCCGACCCATGTCACCCAACCCCCAAACACGCCCCCCGGCACCCATGTCACCCCGTCCCCCAACACCCCCCCGGCACCTATGTCACTCCACCCCCAAACACACGCACCCGACCCATCTCAAACCACCCCCAAAACAACCCCCCCAGCACCCATGTCACCCCACCCCCAAACGCCCGCACCCGACCCATGTCACACCACCCCCAAACACCCGCACCCGACCCATGTCACCCCAACACCCAACACCCTCCCCCGGCACCCATGTTACCCATATCCCAACACGCACCCCCGGCACCCATATCACCCCACCCCCAAACACACCCACGGCACCCATGTCACCCCTACCCCAAATACCCCCACCCGACCTGTGTCACCCCACCCCCCAACACCCACCACGGCACCCATGTCACCCACACCCCAACACCCCCCCGGCACCCATGTCACCCCACCGCCAACACCCGCACCCGACCTATGTCACCCCACCCCCCAACACCTTCCCCCGGCACCCATGTCACCCCGACCCCCAACACCCCCCCGGCACCAATGTCACCCCACCCCCAAACACCCGCACCCGACCCATGTCACTCCACCCCCAAACACCCCCCCCGCACCTATGTCACCCCACCCCCAAACACACGCATCCTACCCATCTCACCCCACCCCTAAAACACCCCCCCCAGCACCAATGTCACCCCACCCACAAACGCCCGCACCCGACATATGTCACACCACCCCCTAACACCCGCACCCGACCCGTCACCCCACCCCACAACACCCCCCAAGGCACCCATGTCACCCACACCCCAACACCGCCCCCGGCACCCATGTCACCCCACCCCCAAACACCCGCACCCGACCCATGTCACCCCACCCACAATCACCCCACCCGGCACGTATGTCTCCCCACCCCCAAACACCCCCACCCGACCCATGTCACCCCAACCCCAAACACGCCCCCCGGAACACATGTCATCCCACCCCCACACTCCCGCATCTGACCCATGTGACCCCAGCCCCAAACACCCCCCCCGGCACCCATGTCACCCCGTCCCCAAACACCAGCACACGACCCATGTCTCCCCACTCCCAAACACCCGCACCCGACCCATGTCACCCCCACCCACAAACACGCCCACCGGCACCCATGTCACCCCGTCCCCCAACACCCCCCCGGCACCTATGTCACTCCACCCCCAAACACACGCACCCGACCCATCTCAAACCACCCCCAAAACAACCCCCCCAGCACCCATGTCACCCCACCCCCAAACACCCGCACCCGACCCATGTCACCCCACCCCCCAACACCCCCCCCCCCGGCACCCATGTTACCCATATCCCAACACCCACCCCCGGCACCCATATCACCCCACCCCCAAACACACCCACGGTACCAATGGCACCCCTACCCCTACCCCAAACACCCGCACCCGACCCATGTCACCCCACCTCCCAACACCCACCCCGGCACCCATGTCACCCACACCCCAACACCCCCCCGGCACCCATGTCACCCCACCGCCAACACCCGCACCCGACCCATGTCACCCCACCCCCCAACACCCTCCCCCGGCACCCATGTCACCCCGCCCCCCAACACCCCCCCGGCACCAATGTCACCCCACCCCCAAACACCCGCACCCAACCCATGTCACCCCACCCGCAAACACCCCCCCCGGCACCTATGTCACCCCACCCACAAACGCCCGCACCCGACCCATGTCACACCACCCCCTAACACCCGAACCCGACCCATGTCACCCCACCCCACAACACCCCCCAAGGGACCCATGTCACCCACACCCCAACACCGCACCCGGCACCCATGTCACCCCACCCCCAAACACCCGCACCCGACCCATGTCACTCCACCCACAATCACCCCCCCGGCACCTATGTCTCCCCAACCCCAAACACCCCCACCCGACCCATGTCACCCCAACCCCAAACAAGCCCCCCGGAACACATGTCATCCCACCACCAAACACCCCCAGCCGACCCATGTAACCCCAGCCCCAACCCAGCCCCCCGGCACCCATGTCACCCCACCACCAAACACCCCCCCGTCACCCATGTCACACCACCCCCAACACCCTCCCCGGCACCTATGTCACCCCAACCCTCAACAGCAGCACCCGACCCATGTCACCCCACCCCCAAAAACCCCCCCGGGCACCCATGTCACCCCACCCCCACACACCCGCACCTTACCCATGTCACCCCACCCCCAAAACACGCTCCCCGGCACCCATGTCACCACACTCCCAAAGACCAGCCCCCGACCCATGTCACCCCACCCCCAAACACACCTCCAACACCCATCTCACCCCACCCCCAAAACCCCCCCGGCACCCTTGTCACCCCACAACACCCGCACCCGTCCCTTGTCACCCCACCCCCCAACACCCTCCCCGGCACCCATGTCACGCCACCCCAAACACCCTCACCCGACCCATGTCACCCAACCCCAAACACCCCCCCGGCACCCATGTCACCCCTCTCCCAAACACCCGCACCCGACCCATGTCACCCCACCCCCCAACACGCCCCCCGGCAACCATGTCACCCCACCCTCAAACACCCGCACCCAACCTATGTCACACCACCCCCAAACACCCCCCCGGCACCTATATCACCGCACCCCCAAACACACACACCCGAACTATCTCACCCCACCCCCAACACTCCCCCCGGCACCCACGTCACCCCACAACACCCGCACCCGACCCATGTCACCCCATCCCCAAAAACCCCCCCGGCACCCATGTCACCCCAGCCATAGACACCCCCCCGGCACCCATGTCACCCCACCCCCAAACGCCGGCACCCGTCCCATGTCACACCACCCCCAAAACACCCGCACCCGACCCATGTCACCTAATCCCAAACACCCGCCCCGGCACCTATGTCACCCCACCCCCAAACACCCGCACCCGACCCATCTCAGCCCACCCCCAAACACGCCCCCCGGAACCCATGTCACCCCACCCCCAAACACCCCCACCCGACCCATGTCACCCCACCCCTCAACACCCGCACCCGATCCATGTCACCCCACCCCCAAACATGCCCCCCGGCACCCATGTCACCCCCAACACCAAATACCCCCACCCGACCTATGTCACCCCACCCCAAAACACCCCCCCGGCACCCATGTCACCCCACCCCCAACACCCCCCCCCGGCACCCATTTCACCCCACTCCCAAAGACCAGCACCCGACCCATGTCACCCCACCCCTAAACACCCCTCCGTCACCCATGTCACCCCACACCCAACACCCCCCCCGGCACCCATGTCACCCCACAACACCCGCACCCGACCCATGTAACCCAACCCCCAAACACGCCCCCCGGCACCCATGTCACCCCGTCCCCCAACACCCCCCCGGCACCTATGTCACTCCACCCCCAAACACACGCACCCGACCCATCTCAAACCACCCCCAAAACAACCCCCCCAGCACCCATGTCACCCCACCCCCAAACGCCCGCACCCGACCCATGTCACACCACCCCCAAACACCCGCACCCGACCCATGTCACCCCAACCCCCAACACCCTCCCCCGGCACCCATGTTACCCATATCCCAACACCCACCCCCGGCACCCATATCACCCCACCCCCAAACACACCCACGGCACCCATGTCACCCCTACCCCAAATACCCCCACCCGACCTGTGTCACCCCACCCCCCAACACCCACCCCGGCACCCATGTCACACACACCCCAACACCCCCCCGGCACCCATGTCACCCCACCGCCAACACCCGCACCCGACCTATGTCACCCCACCCCCCAACACCTTCCCCCGGCACCCATGTCACCCCGACCCCCAACACCCCCCCGGCACCAATGTCACCCCACCCCCAAACACCCGCACCCGACCCATGTCACTCCACCCCCAAACACCCCCCCCGCACCTATGTCACCCCACCCCCAAACACACGCACCCTACCCATCTCACCCCACCCCTAAAACACGCCCCCCAGCACCAATGTCACCCCACCCACAAACGCCCGCACCCGACATATGTCACACCACCCCCTAACACCCGCACCCGACCCATGTCACCCACACCCCAACACCCCCCGCCGGCACCCATTTCACCCCACTCCCAAAGACCATCACCCGACCCATGTCACCCCACCCACAATCACCCCACCCGGCACGTATGTCTCCCCACCCCCAAACACCCCCACCCGACCCATGTCACCCCAACCCCAAACACGCCCCCCGGAACACATGTCATCCCACCCCCACACTCCCTCACCTGACCCATGTGACCCCAGCCCCAAACACGCCCCCCGGCACCCATGTCACCCCTCTCCCAAACACCCGCACCCGACCCATGTCACCCCACCCCAAACACCCGCACCCGACCCATGTCACCCCACCCCCCAACACGCCCCCCGGCAACCATGTCACCCCACCATCAAACACCCGCACCCAACCTATGTCACACCACCCCCAAACACCCCCCCGGCACCTATATCACCCCACCCCCAAACACACACACCCGAACTATGTCACCCCACCCCCAACACTCCCCCCGGCACCCACGTCACCCCACAACACCCGCATCCGACCCATGTCACCCCATACCCAAAAACCAACCCGGCACCCATGTCACCCCAGCCATAGACACCCCCCCGGCACCCATGTCACCCCACCCCCAAACGTCCGCACCCGTCCCATGTCACACCACCCCCAAAACACCCGCACCCGACCCATGTCACCTAATCCCAAACACCCCCCCCGGCACCTATGTCACCCCACCCCCAAACACCCGCACCCGACCCATCTCAGCCCACCCCCAAACACGCCCCCCGCAACCCATGTCACCCCACCCCCAAACACCCCCACCCGACCCATGTCACCCCACCCCTCAACACCCGCACCCGATCCATGTCACCCCACCCCCAAACATTCCCCCCCGGCACCCATGTCACCCCAACACCAAATACCCCCACCCGACCTATGTCACCCCCATCCCAAAACACCCCCCCGGCACCCATTTCACCCCACTCCCAAAGACCAGCACCCGACCCATGTCACCCCACCCCTAAACACCCCTCCGTCACCCATGTCACCCCACCCCCAACACCCCCCCCGGGCACCCATGTCACCCCACAACACCCCCACCCGACCCATGTCACCCCACCCCCAACACCCCCCCCCGGCACCCATTTCACCCCACTCCCAAAGACCATCACCCGACCCATGTCACCCCACCCCCAAACACCCCCCCGTCACCCATGTCACCCCACCCATAAACACCCCCCCGGCACCCATGTCACCCCACTCCCAAACACCCCCCCGGCACCTATATCACCCCACCCCCAAACACACACACCCGACCTATCTCACCCCACCCCCAACACACTCCCCGGCACCCATGTCACCCGACCCCTCAACACCCGCACCCGATCCATGTCACCCCACCCCCAAAGATGCCCCCCGGCACCCATGTCACCCCAACACCAAATACCCCCACCCGACCTATGTCACCCCACCCCCAAACACCCCCCCGGCACCCATGTCACCCCACCCCCAACACCCCCCCCCGGCACCCATTTCACCCCACTCCCAAAGACCATCACCGGACCCATGTCACCCCACCACCAAACACCCCCCCGTCACCCATGTCACCCCACCCATAAACACCCCCCCGGCACCCATGTCACCACACTCCCAAACAACCCCCCGGCACCCGTCACCCCACCCCCAAACACCCGCACCCGATCCATGTCACCCCACCCCTAACACCCGCACCCGACCCATGTCACCCCACCCCCAACAAAGCCCCCCGGCACCCATGTCACCCCACCCCCAACACACTCCCCGGCACCCATGTCACCCCACCCCTCAACAGCAGCAACCGACCCATGTCACCACAACCCCAAACACCCCCCCCGGCACCCAAGTAACCTCACCCCCACCTGACCCACGTCACCCCAGCCCCAAACACCCCCCCCGGCACCCATGTCTCCCCACTCCCAAACACTCGCACCTGACCGATGTCACCCCCACCCCCAAACACGCCCCTCGTCACCCATGTCACCCCACCCCTCAACACCAGCACCCGACCCATGTCACCCGAACCCCAAACACCCCCCCCGGCACCCATGTCACCCCACCCCCAAAACAACCCCCCCAGCACCCATGTCACCCCACCCCTCAACACCCGCACCCGACCCATGTCAACCAACCCCCAAACACCCCCCCGGCACCCATGTCACCCCACCCATAAACACCCCCCCGGCACCCATGTCACCCCACTCCCAAACAACCCCCCGGCACCCGGCACCCCACCCCCAAACACCCGCACCCGATCCATGTCACCCCACCCCTAACACCCGCACCCGACCCATGTCACCCCACCCCCAACAAAGCCCCCCGGCACCCATGTCACCCCACCCCCAAAACAACCCCCCCAGCAACCATGTCACCCTACCCCCAAACGCCCGCACCCGACCCATGTCACACCACCCCCAAACACCCGCACCCGACCCATGTCACCCCACCCCCCAACACCCCCCCCCGGCACCCATGTTACCCATATCCCAACACCCACCCCCGGCACCCATATCACCCCACCCCCAAACACACCCACGGCACCCATGTCACCCCTACCCCAAACACCCGCACCCGACCCATGTCACCCCACCCCCCAACACCCACCCCGGCACCCATGTCACCCACACCCGAACACCCCCCTGGCACCCATGTCACCCCACCGCCAACACCCGCACCCGACCTATGTCACCCCACCCCCCAACACCTTCCCCCGGCACCCATGTCACCCCGACCCCCAACACCCCCCCGGCACCAATGTCACCCCACCCCCAAACACCTGCACCCGACCCATGTCACCCCACCCCCAAACACCCCCCCCGGCACCTATGTCACCCCACCCCCAAACACACGCACCCTACCCATCTCACCCCACCCCTAAAACATCCCCCCCAGCACCCATGTCACCCCACCCACAAACGCCCGCACCCGACATATGTCACACCACCCCCTAACACCCGCACCCGACCCATGTCACCCCACCCCACAACACCCCCCAAGGCACCCATGTCACCCAAACCCCAACACCGCCCCCGGCACCCATGTCACCCCACCCCCAAACACACACACCCGACCTATCTCACCCCACCCCCAACACACTCCCCGGCACCCATGTCACCCCACCCCTCAACACCCGCACCCGATCCATGTCACCCCACCCCCAAAGATGCCCCCCGGCACCCATGTCACCCCAACACCAAATACCCCCACCCGACCTATGTCACCCCACCCCCAAACACCCCCCCGGCACCCATGTCACCCCACCCCCAACACCCCCCCCGGCACCCATTTCACCCCACTCCGAAAGACCATCACCCGACCCATGTCACCCCACCCCCAAACACCCCCCCGTCACCCATGTCACCCCACCCATAAACACCCCCCAGGCACCCATGTCACCCCACTCCCAAACAACCCCCCGGCACCCGGCACCCCACCCCCAAAAACCCGCACCCGATCCATGTCACCCCACCCCTAACACCCGCACCCGACCCATGTCACCCCACCCCCAACAAAGCCCCCCGGCACCCATGTCACCCCACCCCCAAAACAACCCCCCCAGCAACCATGTCACCCTACCCCCAAACGCCCGCACCCGACCCATGTCACACCACCCCCAAACACCCGCACCCGACCCATGTCACCCCACCCCCCAACACCCCCCCCCGGCACCCATGTTACCCATATCCCAACACCCACCCCCGGCACCCATATCACCCCACCCCCAAACACACCCACGGCACCCATGTCACCCCTACCCCAAACACCCGCACCCGACCCATGTCACCCCACCCCCCAACACCCACCCCGGCACCCATGTCACCCACACCCCAACACCCCCCTGGCACCCATGTCACCCCACCGCCAACACCCGCACCCGACCTATGTCACCCCACCCCCCAACACCTTCCCCCGGCACCCATGTCACCCCGCCCCCCAACACCCCCCGGCACCAATGTCACCCCACCCCCAAACACACGCACCCTACCCATCTCACCCCACCCCTAAAACACCCCCCAGCACCCATGTCACCCCACCCACAAACGCCCGCACCCGACATATGTCACACCACCCCCTAACACCCGCACCCGACCCATGTCACCCCACCCCACAACACCCCCCAAGGCACCCATGTCACACAAACCCCAACACCGCCCCCGGCACCCATGTCACCCCACCCCCAAACACCCGCACCCGACCCATGTTACCCCACCCACAATCACCCCCCCCGGCACCTATGTCTCCCCACCCCCAAACACCACCACCCGACCCATGTCACCCCAACCCCAAACACGCCCCCCCGGAACACATGTCATCCCGCCACCAAACACCCCCAGCCGACCCATGTAACCCCACTCCCAACCCAGCCCCCCCGGCACCCATGTCACCCCACCACCAAACACCCCCCCGTCACCCATGTCACCCCACCCCCAACACCCTCCCCGGCACCCATGTCACCCCACCCCTCAACACCAGCACCCGACCCATGTCACCCCACACCCAAAACCCCCCCCCGGCACCCATGTCACCCCACCCCCACCTTACCCATGTCACCCCAAACCCAAAACACGCTCCCCGGCACCCATGTCACCACACTCCCAAAGACCAGCCCCCGACCCATGTCACCTCACCCCCAAACACCCCCCCAACACCCATGTCACCCCACCCCCAACACCCCCCCCGGCACCCTTGTCACCCCACAACACCCGCACCCGTCCCGTGTCACCCCACCCCCCAACACCCTCCCCGGCACCCATGTCACGCCACCCCAAACACCCGCACCCTACCCATCTCACCCCACCCCTAAAACACCCCCCCCAGCACCCATGTCACCCCACCCACAAACGCCCGCACCCGACATATGTCACACCACCCCCTAACACCCGCACCCGACCCATGTCACCCCACCCCACAACACCCCCCAAGGCACCCATGTCACTAAAACCCCAACACCGCCCCCGGCACCCATGTCACCCCACCCCCAAACACCCGCACCCGACCCATGTCACCCCACCCACAATCACCCCCCCCGGCACCTATGTCTCCCCACCCCCAAACACCACCACCCGACCCATGTCACCCCAACCCCAAACACGCCCCCCCGGAACACATGTCATCCCGCCACCAAACACCCCCAGCCGACCCATGTAACCCCACTCCCAACCCAGCCCCCCGGCACCCATGTCACCCCACCACCAAACACCCCCCCGTCACCCATGTCACCCCACCCCCAACACCCTCCCCGGCACCCATGTCACCCCACCCCTCAACACCAGCACCCGACCCATGTCACCCCACACCCAAAACCCCCCCCCGGCACCCATGTCACCCCACCCCCACCTTACCCATGTCACCCCAAACCCAAAACACGCTCCCCGGCACCCATGTCACCACACTCCCAAAGACCAGCCCCCGACCCATGTCACCTCACCCACAAACACCCCCCCAACACCCATGTCACCCCACCCCCAACACCCCCCCCGGCACCCTTGTCACCCCACAACACCCGCACCCGTCCCGTGTCACCCCACCCCCCAACACCCTCCCCGGCACCCATGTCACGCCACCCCAAACACCCGCACCCTACCCATCTCACCCCACCCCTAAAACACCCCCCCCAGCACCCATGTCACCCCACCCACAAACGCCCGCACCCGACATATGTCACACCACCCCCTAACACCCGCACCCGACCCATGTCACCCCACCCCACAACACCCCCCAAGGCACCCATGTCACCCAAACCCCAACACCGCCCCCGGCACCCATGTCACCCCACCCCCAAACACCCGCACCCGACCCATGTTACCCCACCCACAATCACCCCCCCCGGCACCTATGTCTCCCCACCCCCAAACACCACCACCCGACCCATATCACCCCAGCCATAGACACCCCCCCGGCACCCATGTCACCCCTCCCCCAACACCCCCCCAGGCACACTTGTCACCCCACAACACCCGCACCCGAACCATGTCACCCCACCCACAAACACCCCCCCCGGCACCTATGTCTCCCCACCCCCAACACACTCCCCGGCACCCATGTCACCCCACCCCTCAACAGCAGCAACCGACCCATGTCACCCCACCCGCAACACCCCCCCCCGTCACCCATGTCACCCCACCCATAAACACCCCCCCGGCACCCATGTCACCACACTCCCAAACAACCCCCCGGCACCCGTCACCCCACCCCCAAACACCCGCACCCGATCCGTGTCACCCCACCCCTAACACCCGCACCCGACCCATGTCACCCCACCCCCAACAAAGCCCCCCGGCACCCATGTCACCCCACCCCCAAACACCCCCCCGTCACCCATGTCACCCCACCCCCAACACACTCCCCGGCACCCATGTCACCCCACCCCTCAACAGCAGCAACCGACCCATGTCACCCCACCCCCAACACCCCCCCCCGGCACCCATTTCACCCCACTCCCAAAGACCAGCAGCCGACCCATGTCACCCCACCCCCCAACACCCTCCCCGGCACCCATGTCACGCCACCCCAAATACCCGCACCCGACCCATGTCACCCCACCCCAAACACCCCCCCGGCACCCATGTCACCCCAGCCATAGACACCCCCCCGGCACCCATGTCACCCCTCCCCCAACACCCCCCCCGGCACCCTTGTCACCCCACAACACCCGCACCCGACCCATGTCACCCCACCCCCAAACACCCCCCCGTCACCCATGTCACCCCACCCCCAACACACTCCCCGGCACCCATGTCACCCCACCCCTCAACAGCAGCAACCGACCCATGTCACCCCAACCCCAAACACCCCCCCCGGCACCCATGTAACCTCACCCCCACCTGACCCACGTCACCCCAGCCCCAAACACCCCCCCCGGCACCCATGTCTCCCCACTCCCAAACACCCGCACCTGACCGATGTCACCCCCACCCCCAAACACGCCCCCCGGCACCCATGTCACCCCACCCCCAAACACCACCACCCGATCTATGTCACCCCACCCCCAAACACCCCCTCGTCACCCATGTCACCCCACCCCTCAACACCAGCACCCGACCCATGTCACCCGAACCCCAAACACCCACCCCCGGCACCCATGTCACCCCACCCCCAAAACAACCCCCCCAGCACCCATGTCACCCCACCCCTCAACACCCGCACCCGACCCATGTCACCCAACCCCCAAACACCCCCCCGGCACCCATGTCACCCCACCCATAAACACCCCCCCGGCACCCATGTCACCCCACTCCCAAACAACCCCCCGGCACCCGTCTCCCCACCCCCAAACACCCGCACCCGATCCATGTCACCCCACCCCTAACACCCGCACCCGACCCATGTCACCCCACCCCCAACAAAGCCCCCCGGCACCCATGTCACCCCACCCCCAAAACAACCCCACCAGCAACCATGTCACCCTACCCCCAAACGCCCGCACCCGACCCATGTCACACCACCCCCAAACACCCGCACCCGACCCATGTCACCCCACCCCCCAACACCCCCCCCCGGCACCCATGTTACCCATATCCCAACACCCACCCCCGGCACCCATATCACCCCACCCCCAAACACACCCACGGCACCCATGTCACCCCTACCCCAAACACCCGCACCCGACCCATGTCACCCCACCCCCCAACACCCACCCCCGCACCCATGTCACCCACACCCCAACACCCCCCTGGCACCCATGTCACCCCACCGCCAACACCCGCACCCGACCTATGTCACCCCACCCCCCAACACCTTCCACCGGCACCCATGTCACCCCGCCCCCCAACACCCCCCCGGCACCTATGTCACCCCACCCCCAAACACACGCACCCGACCCATGTCACCCCACCCCTAAAACACCCCCCCCAGCACCCATGTCACCCCACCCACAAACGCCCGCACCCGACATATGTCACACCACCCCCTAACACCCGCACCCGACCCATGTCACCCCACCCCACAACACCCCCCAAGGCACCCATGTCACCCAAACCCCAACACCGCCCCCGGCACCCATGTCACCCCACCCCCAAACACACACACCCGACCTATCTCACCCCACCCCCAACACACTCCCCGGCACCCATGTCACCCCACCCCTCAACACCCGCACCCGATCCATGTCACCCCACCCCCAAAGATGCCCCCCGGCACCCATGTCACCTCAACACCACATACCCCCACCCGACCTATGTCACCCCACCCCCAAACACCCCCCCGGCACCCATGTCACCCCACACCCAACACCCCCCCCGGCACCCATTTCACCCCACTCCCAAAGACCATCACCCGACCCATGTCACCCCACCCCCAAACACCCCCCCGTCACCCATGTCACCCCACCCATAAACACCCCCCAGGCACCCATGTCACCCCACTCCCAAACAACCCCCCGGCACCCGTCACCCCACCCCCAAAAACCCGCACCCGATCCATGTCACCCCACCCCTAACACCCGCACCCGACCCTTGTCACCCCACCCCCAACAAAGCCCCCCGGCACCCATGTCACCCCACCCCCAAAACAACCCCCCCAGCAACCATGTCACCCTACCCCCAAACGCCCGCACCCGACCCATGTCACACCACCCCCAAACACCCGCACCCGACCCATGTCACCCCACCCCCCAACACCCCCCCCCGGCACCCATGTTACCCATATCCCAACACCCACCCCCGGCACCCATATCACCCCACCCCCAAACACACCCACGGCACCCATGTCACCCCTACCCCAAACACCCGCACCCGACCCATGTCACCCCACCCCCCAACACCCACCCCGGAACCCATGTCACCCACACCCCAACACCCCCCTGGCACCCATGTCACCCCACCGCCAACACCCGCACCCGACCTATGTCACCCCACCCCCCAACACCTTCCCCCGGCACCCATGTCACCCCGCCCCCCCAACACCCTCCCGGCACCAATGTCACCCCACCCCCAAACACCTGCACCCGACCCATGTCACCCCACCCCCAATCAGCCCCCCCGGCACCTATGTCACCCCACCCCCAAACACACGCACCCTACCCATCTCACCCCACCCCTAAAACACCCCCCAGCACCCATGTCACCCCACCCACAAACGCCCGCACCCGACATATGTCACACCACCCCCTAACACCCGCACCCGACCCATGTCACCCAACCCCACAACACCCCCCAAGGCACCCATGTCACACAAACCCCAACACCGCCCCCGGCACCCATGTCACCCCACCCCCAAACACCCGCACCCGACCCAAGTTACCCCACCCACAATCACCCCCCCCCGGCACCTATGTCTCCCCACCCCCAAACACCACCACCCGACCCATGTCACCCCAACCCCAAACACGCCCCCCCGGAACACATGTCATCCCGCCACCAAACACCCCCAGCCGACCCATGTAACCCCACTCCCAACCCAGCCCCCCGGCACCCATGTCACCCCACCACCAAACACCCCCCCGTCACCAATGTCACCCCACCCCCAACACCCTCCCCGGCACCCATGTCACCCCACCCCTCAACACCAGCACCCGACCCATGTCACCCCACCCCCAAAACCCCCCCCCGGCACCCATGTCACCCCACCACCACCTTACCCATGTCACCCCAAACCCAAAACACGCTCCCCGGCACCCATGTCACCACACTCCCAAAGACCAGCCCCCGACCCATGTCACCTCACCCCCAAACACCCCCCCAACACCCATGTCACCCCACCCCCAACACCCCCCCCGGCACCCTTGTCACCCCACAACACCCGCACCCGTCCCGTGTCACCCCACCCCCCAACACCCTCCCCGGCACCCATGTCACGCCACCCCAAACACCCGCACCCGACCCATTTCACCCCACCCCAAACACCCCCCCGGCACCCATGTCACCCCTCCCCCAAACACCCGCACCCGACCCATGTCACCCCACCCCCCAACACCCCCCCCGGCAACCATGTCACCCCACCCCCAAACACCCGCACCCGACCTATGGCACACCACCCCCAAACACCCCCCCGGCACCTATATCACCCCACCCCCAAACACACACACCCGACCTATCTCACCCCACCCCCAACACTCCCCCCGGCACCCACGTCACCCCACAACACCCGCACCCGACCCATGTCACCCCATCCCCAAAAACCCCCCCGGCACCCATGTCACCCCAGCCATAGACACCCCCCCGGCACCCATGTCACCCCTCCCCCAACACCCCCCCCGGCACCCTTGTCACCCCACAACACCCGCACCCGACCCATGTCACCCCACCCACAAACACCCCCCCCGGCACCTATGTCTCCCACCCCCAACACACTCCCCGGCACCCATGTCACCCCACCCCTCAACAGCAGCAACCGACCCATGTCACCCCACCCCCAACACCCCCCCCCGGCACCCATTTCACCCCACTCCCAAAGACCAGCACCCGACCCATGTCACCCCACCCCCAAACACCCCCCCGGCACCCATGTCACCCCACCCATAAACACCCCCCCGGCACCCATGTCACCCCACTCCCAAACAACTCCCCGGCACCCATGTCACCCCACCCCCAAACACCCGCACACGATCCATGTCACCCCACCCCTAACACCCGCACCCGACCCATGTCACCCCACCCCCAACAAAGCCCCCCGGCACCCATGTCACCCTACCCCCAAACACATACACCCGACCTATCTCACCCCACCCCCAACACACTCCCCGGCACCCATGTCACCCCACCCCTCAACAGCAGCAACCGACCCATGTCACCCCAACCCCAAACACCCCCCCCCGGCTCCCATGTCACCGCACCCCCACACTCCCGCACCTGACCCATGTCACCCCAGCCCCAAACACCCCCCCCGGCACCCATGTCACCCCGACCCCAAACACCAGCACTCGACCCATGTCTCCCCACTCCCAAACACCCACACCCGACCCATGTCACCCCCACCCCCAAACACCCCCACCCGACCTATGTCACCCCACCCCCAAAAACCCCCTCGTCACCCATGTCACCCCACCCCTCAACACCAGCACCCGACCCATGTCACCCCAACCCCAAACACCCCCCCCGGCACCCATGTCACCCCACCCCCAAACACACCCCCGGGACACGTCACCCCTCCCCCAAACACCCGCACCCGACCCATGTCACCCCACCCCCCAACACCCCCCCCGGCACCCATGTCACCCCGTCCCCCAACACCCCCCCGGCACCTATGTCACTCCATCCCCAAACACACGCACCCGACCCATCTCACCCCACCCCCAACACCCCCCCGGAACCCATGTCACCCCACAACACTCGCACCCGACCCATGTCAGCACACCCACAAACACCCCCCCCGGCACCTATGTCTCCCCACCCCCAAACACCCCCAACCGACCCATGTCACCCCAACCCCAAACACGCCCCCCGGAACCCATGTCATCCCACCACCAAACACCCCGAGCCGACCCATGTAACCCCAACCCCAACCCAGCCCCCCGGCACCCATATCACCCCACCCCCAAACACACCCACGGCACCCATGTCACCCCTACCCCAAACACCCGCACCCGACCCATGTCACCCCACCCCCCAACACCCACCCCGGCACCCATGTCACCCACACCCCAACACCCCCCTGGCACCCATGTCACCCCACCGCCAACACCCGCACCCGACCTATGTCACCCCACCCCCCAACACCTTCCCCCGGCACCCATGTCACCCCGCCCCCCAACACCCCCCCGGCACCAATGTCACCCCACCCCCAAACACCTGCACCCGACCCATGTCACCCCACCCCCAAACAACCCCCCCCGGCACCTATGTCACCCCACCCCCAAACACACGCACCCTACCCATCTCACCCCACCCCTAAAACACCCCCCCCAGCACCCATGTCACCCCACCCACAAACGCCCGCACCCGACATATGTCACACCACCCCCTAACACCCGCACCCGACCCATGTCACCCCACCCCACAACACCCCCCAAGGCACCCATGTCACCCAAACCCCAACACCGCCCCCGGCACCCATGTCACCCCACCCCCAAACACACACACCCGACCTATCTCACCCCACCCCCAACACACTCCCCGGCACCCATGTCACCCCACCCCTCAACACCCGCACCCGATCCATGTCACCCCACCCCCAAAGATGCCCCCCGGCACCCATGTCACCCCAACACCACATACCCCCACCCGACCTATGTCACCCCACCCCCAAACACCCCCCCGGCACCCATGTCACCCAACACCCAACACCCCCCCCCGGCACCCATTTCACCCCACTCCCAAAGACCATCACCCGACCCATGTCACCCCACCCCCAAACACCCCCCCGTCACCCATGTCACCCCACCCATAAACACCCCCCAGGCACCCATGTCACCCCACTCCCAAACAACCCCCCGGCACCCGTCACCCCACCCCCAAAAACCCGCACCCGATCCATGTCACCCCACCCCTAACACCCGCACCCGACCCATGTCACCCCACCCCCAACAAAGCCCCCCGGCACCCATGTCACCCCACCCCCAAAACAACCCCCCAGCAACCATGTCACCCTACCCCCAAACGCCCGCAGCCGACCCATGTCACACCACCCCCAAACACCCGCACCCGACCCATGTCACCCCACCCCCCAACACCCCCCCCCGGCACCCATGTTACCCATATCCCAACACCCACCCCCGGCACCCATATCACCCCACCCCCAAACACACCCACGGCACCCATGTCACCCCTACCCCAAACACCCGCACCCGACCCATGTCACCCCACCCCCCAACACCCACCCCGGCACCCATGTCACCCACACCCCAACACCCCCCTGGCACCCATGTCACCCCACCGCCAACACCCGCACCCGACCTATGTCACCCCACCCCCCAACACCTTCCCCCGGCACCCATGTCACCCCGCCCCCCAACACCCCCCCGGCACCAATGTCACCCCACCCCCAAACACCTGCACCCGACCCATGTCACCCCACCCCCAATCAGCCCCCCCGGCACCTATGTCACCCCACCCCCAAACACACGCACCCTACCCATCTCACCCCACCCCTAAAACACCCCCCAGCACCCGTCACCCCACCCACAAACGCCCGCACCCGACATATGTCACACCACCCCCTAACACCCGCACCCGACCCATGTCACCCCACCCCACAACACCCCCCAAGGCACCCATGTCACACAAACCCCAACACCGCCCCCGGCACCCATGTCACCCCACCCCCAAACACCCGCACCCGACCCAAGTTACCCCACCCACAATCACCCCCCCCGGCACCTATGTCTCCCCACCCCCAAACACCACCACCCGACCCATGTCACCCCAACCCCAAACACGCCCCCCCGGAACACATGTCATCCCGCGACCAAACACCCCCAGCCGACCCATGTAACCCCACTCCCAACCCAGCCCCCCGTCACCCATGTCACCCCACCCCCAACACCCTCCCCGGCACCCATGTCACCCCACCCCTCAACACCAGCACCCGACCCATGTCACCCCACCCCCAAAACCCCCCCCCGGCACCCATGTCACCCCACCCCCACCTTACCCATGTCACCCCAAACCCAAAACACGCTCCCCGGCACCCATGTCACCACACTCCCAAAGACCAGCCCCCGACCCATGTCACCTCACCCCCAAACACCCCCCCAACACCCATGTCACCCCACCCCCAACACCCCCCCCGGCACCCTTGTCACCCCACAACACCCGCACCCGTCCCGTGTCACCCCACCCCCCAACACCCTCCCCGGCACCCATGTCACGCCACCCCAAACACCCGCACCCGACCCATTTCACCCCACCCCAAACACCCCCCCGGCACCCATGTCACCCCTCCCCCAAACACCCGCACCCGACCCATGTCACCCCACCCCCCAACACCCCCCCCGGCAAC
This sequence comes from Carettochelys insculpta, assembly GCF_033958435.1. Classification (NCBI taxonomy): domain Eukaryota; kingdom Metazoa; phylum Chordata; order Testudines; family Carettochelyidae; genus Carettochelys; species Carettochelys insculpta. The sequence continues at coordinate 42,399 of NW_027439082.1, forward strand.
CATGTCACCCCACCCCCAAACACCCGCACCCGACCTATGGCACACCACCCCCAAACACCCACCCGGCACCTATATCACCCCACCCCCAAACACACACACCCGACCTATCTCACCCCACCCCCAACACTCCCCCCGGCACCCACGTGACCCCACAACACCCGCACCCGACCCATGTCACCCCATCCCCAAAAACCCCCCCGGCACCCATGTCACCCCAGCCATAGACACCCCCCCGGCACCCATGTCACCCCTCCCCCAACACCCCCCCCGGCACCCTTGTCACCCCACAACACCCGCACCCGACCCATGTCACCCCACCCCCAACACACTCCCCGGCACCCATGTCACCCCACCCCTCAACAGCAGCAACCGACCCATGTCACCCCACCCCCAACACCCCCCCCCGGCACCCATTTCACCCCACTCCCAAAGACCAGCACCCGACCCATGTCACCCCACCCCCAAACACCCCCCCGGCACCCATGCCACCCCACCCATAAACACCCCCCCGGCACCCATGTCACCCCACTCCCAAACAACTCCCCGGCACCCATGTCACCCCACCCCCAAACACCCGCACACGATCCATGTCACCCCACCCCTAACACCCGCACCCGACCCATGTCACCCCACCCCCAACAAAGCCCCCCGGCACCCATGTCACCCTACCCCCAAACACATACACCCGACCTATCTCACCCCACCCCCAACACACTCCCCGGCACCCATGTCACCCCACCCCTCAACAGCAGCAACCGACCCATGTCACCCCAACCCCAAACACCCCCCCCCGGCTCCCATGTCACCCCACCCCCACACTCCCGCACCTGACCCATGTCACCCCAGCCCCAAACACCCCCCCCGGCACCCATGTCACCCCGACCCCAAACACCAGCACACGACCCATGTCTCCCCACTCCCAAACACCCACACCCGACCCATGTCACCCCCACCCCCAAACACCCCCACCCGACCTATGTCACCCCACCCCCAAAAACCCCCTCGTCACCCATGTCACCCCACCCCTCAACACCAGCACCCGACCCATGTCACCCCAACCCCAAACACCCCCCCCGGCACCCATGTCACCCCACCCCCAAACACACCCCCGGGACACGTCACCCCTCCCCCAAACACCCGCACCCGACCCATGTCACCCCACCCCCCAACACCCCCCCCGGCACCCATGTCACCCCGTCCCCCAACACCCCCCCCGGCACCTATGTCACTCCATCCCCAAACACACGCACCCGACCCATCTCACCCCACCCCCAACACCCCCCCGGAACCCATGTCACCCCACAACACTCGCACCCGACCCATGTCAGCACACCCACAAACACCCCCCCCGGCACCTATGTCTCCCCACCCCCAAACACCCCCAACCGACCCATGTCACCCCAACCCCAAACACGCCCCCCGGAACCCATGTCATCCCACCACCAAACACCCCGAGCCGACCCATGTAACCCCACCCCCAACCCAGCCCCCCGGCACCCATGTCACCCCACCACCAAACACCCCCCCGTCATCCATGTCACCCCACCCCCAACACCCTCCCCGGCACCCATGTCACCCCACCCCTCAACACCAGCACCCGACCCATGTCACCCCATCCCCAACACCCCCCCGGCACCCATGTCACCCCACCCCCACACACCCGCACCTTACCCATGTCACCCCACCCCCAAAACACGCTCCCTGGCACCCATGTCACCACACTCCCAAAGACCAGCCCCCGACCCGTGTCACCCCACCCCCAAACACCCCCCCAACACCCATGTCACCCCACCCCCAACACCCCCCCCCGGCACCTTTGTCACCCCACAAAACCCACACCCGTCCCATGTCACCCCACCCCCCAACACCCTCCCCGGCACCCATGTCACGCCACCCCAAACACCCGCACCCGACCCATGTCACCCCACCCCAAACACCCCCCTGGCACCCATGTCACCCCTCCCCCAAACACCCGCACCCGACCCATGTCACCCCACCCCCCCAACACCCCCCCCTGCACCCATGTCACCCCACCCCCAAACACACACACCCGACCTAAGTCACACCACCCCCAAACTCCCCCCGGCACCTATATCACCCCACCCCCAAACACACACACCCGACCTATCTCACCCCACCCCCAACACCCCCCCCCGGCACCCACGTCACCCCACAACCCCCGCACCCGACCCATGTCAAACCATCCCCAAAAACCCCCCCGGCACACATGTAACCCCAGCCATAAACACCCCCCCGGCACCCATGTCACCCCACCCCCAAACGCCCGCACCCGACCCATGTCACACCACCCCCAAACACCCGCACCCGACCCATCTCAGCCCACCCCCAAACACGCCCCCCGGAACCCATGTCACTCCACACCCAAACACCCCCACCCGACCCATGTCACCCCACCCCTCAACACCGGCACCCGATCCATGTCACCCCACCCCCAAACATGCCCCCCGGCACCCATGTCACCCCAACACCAAATACCCCCACCCGACCTATGTCACCGCACCCCCAAACACCCCCCCCCGGCACCCATGTCACCCCACCACCAACACCCCCCCCCCGGCACCCATGTCACCCCACCCATAAACACCCCCCCGGCACCCATGTCACCCCACCCCCAACACACTCCCCGGCACCCATGTCACCCCACCCCTCAACAGCAGCACCCGACCCATGTCACCCCAACCCCAAACACCCCCCCCGGCACCCATGTCACCCCACCCCCACACTCCCGCACCTGACCCATGTCACCCCAGCCCCAAACACACCCCCCGGCACCCATGTCACCCCGTCTCCAAACACCAGCACACGACCCATGTCTCCCCACTCCCAAACACCCGCACCCGACCCATGTCACCCCCACCCCCAAACACGCCCCCCGGCACCCATGACACCCCACCCCCAAACACCCCCCCCGACCTATGTCACCCCACCCCCAAACACCCCCTCGTCACCCATGTCACCCCACCCCTCAACACCAGCACCCGACCCATGTCACCCCAACCCCAAACACCCCCCCCGGCACCCATGTCACCCACACCCCAACACCCCCCCGGCACCCATGTCACCCCACCGCCAAACACCCGCACCCGACCCATGTCACCCCACCCCCCAACACCCCCCCCGGCACCCATGTCACCCCGTCCCCCAACACCCCCCCGGCACCTATGTCACTCCACCCCCAAACACGCGCACCCGACCCATCTCAAACCACCCCCAAAACAACCCCCCCAGCACCCATGTCACCCCACCCCCAAACGCCCGCACTCGACCCATGTCAAAACACCCCCCAACACCCCACCCCGGCACCCATGTCACCCCGCCCCCCAACACCCCCCAGGCACCCATGTCACCACACTCCCAAAGACCAGCCCCCGACCCATGTCACCCCACCCCCAAAAACCCCCCCAACACCCATGTCACCCCACCCCCAACACCCCCCCCGGCACCCTTGTCACCCCACAACACCCGCACCCGTCCCATGTGACCCCACCCCCCAACACCCTCCCCGGCACCCATGTCACCCCTCCCCAAACACCCGCACCCGACCCATGTCACCCCACCCCCCAACACCCCCCCCCGGCACCCATGTCACCCCACCCCCAAACACCCGCACCCGACCTATTTCACACCACCCCCCAAACACCCCCCCGGCACCTATATCACCCCACCCCCAAACACACACACCCGACCCATCTCACCCCACCCCCAACACCCCCCCCGGCACCCCACAACCCCCGCACCCGACCCATGTCAAACCATCCCCAAAAACCCCCCCGGCACACATGTAACCCCAGCCATAAACACCCCCCCGTCACCCATGTCACCCCACCCCCAAACGCCCGCACCCGACCCATGTCACCTAATCCCAAACACACCCCCCGGCACCTATGTCACCCCACCCCCAAACACCCGCACCCGACCCATCTCAGCCCACCCCCAAACACGCCCCCCGGAACCCATGTCACCCCACCCCCAAACACCCCCACCCGACCCATGTCACCCCACCCCTCAACACCCGCACCCGAACCATGTCACCCCACCCCCAAACATGCCCCCCGGCACCCATGTCACCCCAACACCAAATACCCCCACCCGACCTATGTCACCCCACCCCCTAACAACACCCGGGCACCCATGTCACCCCACCCCCAAACGCCCGCACCCGACCCATGTCACACCACCCCCTAACACCCGCACCCGACCCATGTCACCCCACCCCACAACACCCCCCAAGGCACCCATGTCACCCACACCCCAACACCGCCCCGGGCACCCATGTCACCCCACCCCCAAACACCCGCACCCGACCCATGTCACCCCACCCACAAACACCCCCCCCGGCACCTATGTCTCCCCACCCCCAAACACCCCCACCCGACCCATGTCACCCCAACCCCAACCCAGCCCCCTGCACCCATGTCACCCCACCACCAAACACCCCCCCGTCACCCATGTCACCAAACCCCCAACACTCTCCCCGGCACCTATGTCACCCAATCCCTCAACACCAGCACCCGACCTATGTCACCCCACCCCCAAACACCCCCCCCGGCACCCATGTCACCCCACCCCCACACACCCGCACCTTACCCATGTCACCCCACCCCCAAAACACGCTCCCTGGCACCCATGTCACCACACTCCCAAAGACCAGCCCCCGACCCATGTCACCCCACCCCAAAACACCCCCCCAACACCCATGTCACCCCACCCCCAACACCCCCCACGGCACCTTTGTCACCCCACAAAACCCGCACCCGTCCCATGTCACCCCACCCCCCAACACCGTCCCCGGCACCCATGTCACGCCACCCCACACACACCCACCCGACCTACGTCACCCCACCCCCAAACACCCCCCCGGCACCCATGTCACCCCTCCCCCAAACACCCTCCCCGGCACCCATGTCACCCCACCCCAAACACCCGCACTCGACCCATGTCACCCCCACCCCCAAACACCCGCACCCGACCTATGTCACACCACCCCCAAACACCCCCCCGGCACCTATATCACCCCACCCCCAACACTCCCCCCGGCACCCACGTCACCCCACAACACCCGCACCCGACCCATGTCAAACCATCCCCAAAAACCCCCCCGGCACACATGTAACCCCAGCCATAAACACCCCCCCGGCACCCATGTCACCCCACCCCCAAACGCCCGCACCCGACCCATGTCACACCTCCCCCAAACACCCGCACCCGACCCATCTCAGCCCACCCCCAAACACGCCCCCGGAACCCATGTCACCCCACACCCAAACACCCCCACCCGACCCATGTCACCCCACCCCTCAACACCGGCACCCGATCCATGTCACCCCACCCCCAAACATGCCCCCCGGGCTCCTATGTACCCCACCCCCCTATCACCCGCACCCCACCCATGTCACCCCACCCCCCCAACACCCCCCCGGCACCCATGTCACCCCACCCCCATCACCCGCACCCGACCCATGTCACACCACCCCCAACACCACCCCCCGCCACCCATTTCACCCCACCCCCAACACCCGCACCCAACCCATGTCACCCCACCCCCAATAACCCCCTGGCACCCATGTCACCCCACCCCCCAAACACCCGCACCCGGCACCCATGTCACCTCACCCCCCGACACCCCCCCCCGGCACCCATGTCACCCCAAACCGCAACACCCACACACGACCCATGTCTCCCCACCCCCAACACCCCCCCAGACACCCCTGTCACCCCACCCCCAAACAACCGCACCCGACCCATGTCACCCCACCGCCCAACACTCCCCCCGGCACCCATGTCACCCCACCCTCAAACGACCCATGTCACCCCACCCCCCAACGCCCCCCCGGCACCCATGTCACGCCACCCCCCAACACACGCACCCGACCCATGTCACCCCACCCCCCAACTCCCCACGTTTCCCATGTCACCCCACCGCCCAACAGCTGCACCCGACCCATCTCACCCCACCCCTCAAAAACCCGCAGTCGACCCATGTCACCCCACTCCCCCAACATCCCCCGGCACCCATGTCACCACAAACCCCAACACCCGCACACGACCCATGTCACTCAACGCCCAACACCCCCACGGCACCCATGTCACCCCAAACCCCAACATCCGCACCCGACCCATGTCACCCCAACCCCCAACACCCCCACGGGCTCCCATGTCCCCCCACCCCCCATCACCCGCACCCCACAGATGTCACCCCACCCCCCAAACACCCGCACCCGGCACCCATGTCACCCCACCCCCCAACACCCGCACGCGACCCATGTCACCCCTCCCCCCTAACACCCCCCCCCCGGCACCCATGTCACCCTAAACCCCAAAACCCCCCCGGCACCCATGTCACCCCACCCCCAACACCCGCACCCGACCCATGTCACCCCACCCCAAACACCCCCCCCGGCACCTATGTCACCCCACCCCCAACACCCGCACCTGACCCATGTCACCCCACCCCCAACACCCCCCCCGGCACCCATGTCACCCCAACCCCAACACCCGCACACGACCCATGTCACCCCAGAACCAACACCCCCCCCGGCACCCATGTAACCACACCCCCCAAACACCCGCACCCGGCACCCATGTGACCCCACCCCCCAACACCCGGACCCGACCCATGTCACCCCACCCCCCAACACCCCCCCGGGACCCATGTCACCCCAAACCCCAACACCCGCACACGACCCATGTCACCCCACCCCCAACACCCCCCTCGGAACCCATGTCACTCCACACCCAAACAACCGCACCCGAACCATGTCACCCCACCACCCAACACGCCCCCCGGCACCCATGTCACCCCACCCCCAAACGACCCATGTCAGCCCACCCCCCAACACCCCCCCGGCACCCATGTCACGCCACCCTCCAACACACGCACCCGACCCATGTTACCCTACCTCCCAACACCCCCACGGGCTCCCATGTCTTCCCACCCCCCATCACCCGCACCCCACCCATGTCACCCCACCCCCCCAACACCCCCCCGGTACCCATGTCACCCCACCCCCAAACACCCGTACCCGACCCATGTCACCGCACGGCGCAACACGGCCCCCGGCACCCATGTCACCCCACCCCCCCAATCACTCGCACCCGACCATGTTACCCCACCCCCCAACCCCCCCCGTTTCCCATGTCACCCCACCGCCCAACAGCTGCACCCGACCCATCTCACCCCACCCCCCAACACCCGCACTCGACCCATGTCACTCCACTACCCGAACACCCCCCGGCACCCATGTCACCACAAACCCCAACACCCTCATACGACCCATGTCAACCCACCCCCAACACACCCCCCGGCACCCATGTCACCCCAAACCCCAACATCCGCACCCGACCCATGTCCCCCACCGCCCAACACCCCTCCCGGCACCAATGTCAGCCCACCCCCAAACACCTGCACCCGACCCATGTCACCCCACCCCCAACACCCCCCCCCGGCACAAAAGTCACCCCACCCCCAACACCCGCACCCGACCCATGTCACCCCACCCCAAACACCCCCCCCGGCACCCATGTCACCCCACCTCCAACACCCGCACCTGACCCATGTCACCCCACCCCCAACGGCACCCATGTCACCCCACACATAACACCCGCACACGACCCATGTCACCCCACACCCAACACCCCCCCCGGCACCCATGTCACCCCACCCCCCCAAACACCCGGACCTGGCACCCATGTGACCCCACCCCCGAACACCCGGACCCGACCCATGTCCCCCACCCCCCAACACCCCCCTCGGCACCCATGTCACCCCAAACCCCAACACCCGCACACGACCCATGTCACCCCACCGCCCAACACCCGCCCCGGCACCCAGGTCACCCCACCCCCAAACGACCCATGTCAGCCCACCCCCCAACACCCCCCCCGGCACCCATGTCTCCCCACCCCCCATCACCCGCACCCCACCCATGTCACCCCACCCCCCCAACACCCCCCCGGCACCCATGTCACCCCACCCCAAACACCCCCCCCGGCACCCATGTCACCCCACCCCCAACACCCGCATACGACCCATGTCACCCCACACACAACACCCCCCCCGGCACCCATGTCACCCCACGCCCCAAACACCCGCACCCGGCACCCATGTGACCCCACCCCCCAACACCCGGACCCGACCCATGTCACCCCACCCCTCAACACCCCCCCCGGCACCCAAGTCACCCCAAACCCCAACACCCGCACACGACCCATGTCACCCCAACGCCCAACACCCCCCCCCGGCACCCATGTCACCCCACCCCCAAACGACCCATGTCACCCCACCCCCCAACACACGCACCCGACCCATGTCACCCCACCACCCAACACCCCCACGGGCTCCCATGTCCCCCCGCCCCCCATCACCCGCACCCCACCCATGTCACACCACCCCCCCAACACCCCCCCGGCACCCATGTCACACCACTCCCCAACACCCATACCCGACCCATGTCACCCCACGGCCCAACACCCCTCCCGGCACCCATGTCATCACACCCCCAAACACCCGCACCCGACTTATGTCACCCCACCGCCAAACGCCCCACCCGGCTCCCATGTCACCCCACCCCACAACACCCACCCCCGGCTCCCATGTCACCCCACCCCAAACACCCCCCCCGACACCCATGTCACCCCACTGCCCAACACCCACAAACGACCCACGTCCCCCCACCCCCCATCACCCGCACCCCACCCATGTCACCCCACCCCCCCGTCACCCATGTCACCCCACCCCCAACACCCGCACCCAACCCATGTCACACCACCGCCAACACCCCCCCCCGGCACCCATATCACCCCACCCCCCAAACACCCGCACCCGGCACCCATGTCACCCCTCCCCCCTAACACCCCCCCCGGCACCCATGTCACCCCACCCCCAACACCCGCACCCGACCCATGTCACCCCACCCCAAACACCCCCCCGGCACCCATGTCACCCCACCCCCAACACCCGCACCTGACCCATGTCACCCCACCCCCAACACCCCCCCGGCACCCATGTCACCCCACCCCCCCAAACACCCGGACCTGGCACCCATGTGACCCCACCCCCGAACACCCGGACCCGACCCATGTCCCCCACCCCCCAACACCCCCCTCGGCACCCATGTCACCCCAAACCCCAACACCCGCACACGACCCATGTCACCCCACCGCCCAACACCCGCCCCGGCACCCAGGTCACCCCACCCCCAAACGACCCATGTCAGCCCACCCCCCAACACCCCCCCCGGCACCCATGTCTCCCCACCCCCCATCACCCGCACCCCACCCATGTCACCCCACCCCCCCAACACCCCCCCGGCACCCATGTCACCCCACCCCAAACACCCCCCCCGGCACCCATGTCACCCCACCCCCAACACCCGCATACGACCCATGTCACCCCACACACAACACCCCCCCCGGCACCCATGTCACCCCACGCCCCAAACACCCGCACCCGGCACCCATGTGACCCCACCCCCCAACACCCGGACCCGACCCATGTCACCCCACCCCTCAACACCCCCCCCGGCACCCATGTCACCCCAAACCCCAACACCCGCACACGACCCATGTCACCCCAACGCCCAACACCCCCCCCCGGCACCCATGTCACCCCACCCCCAAACGACCCATGTCACCCCACCCCCCAACACACGCACCCGACCCATGTCACCCCACCACCCAACACCCCCACGGGCTCCCATGTCCCCCCGCCCCCCATCACCCGCACCCCACCCATGTCACACCACCCCCCCAACACCCCCCCGGCACCCATGTCACACCACTCCCCAACACCCATACCCGACCCATGTCACCCCACGGCCCAACACCCCTCCCGGCACCCATGTCATCACACCCCCAAACACCCGTACCCGACTTATGTCACCCCACCGCCAAACGCCCCACCCGGCTCCCATGTCACCCCACCCCACAACACCCACCCCCGGCTCCCATGTCACCCCACCCCAAACACCCCCCCCGACACCCATGTCACCCCACTGCCCAACACCCACAAACGACCCACGTCCCCCCACCCCCCATCACCCGCACCCCACCCATGTCACCCCACCCCCCCGTCACCCATGTCACCCCACCCCCAACACCCGCACCCAACCCATGTCACACCACCGCCAACACCCCCCCCCGGCACCCATATCACCCCACCCCCCAAACACCCGCACCCGGCACCCATGTCACCCCTCCCCCCTAACACCCCCCCCGGCACCCATGTCACCCCACCCCCAACACCCGCACCCGACCCATGTCACCCCACCCCAAACACCCCCCCGGCACCCATGTCACCCCACCCCCAACACCCGCACCTGACCCATGTCACCCCACCCCCAACACCCCCCCGGCACCCATGTCACCCCACCCCCAACACCCGCACCTGACCCATGTCACCCCACCCCCAACACCCCCCCCTTCACCCATGTCACCCCACCCCCAACACCCGCACACGACCCATGTCACCCCACCCCCCAACACCCCCACGGGCTCCCATGTCCCCCCACCCCCCATCACCCGCACCCCACCCATGTCACCCCACCCCCCCAATCACTCGCACCCGACCATGTTACCCCACCCCCCAACCCCCCCGTTTCCCATGTCACCCCACCGCCCAACAGCTGCACCCGACCCATCTCACCCCACCCCCCACACCCGCACTCGACCCATGTCACTCCACTCCCCGAACACCCCCCGGCACCCATGTCACCACAAACCCCAACACCCGCACACGACCCATGTCACCCCACCCCCAACACGCCCCCCGGCACCCATGTCACCCCACCCCCAAACGACCCATGTCAGCCCACCCCCCAACACCCCCCCGGCACCCATGTCACGCCACCCTCCAACACACGCACCCGACCCATGTTACCCTACCTCCCAACACCCCCACGGGCTCCCATGTCTTCCCACCCCCCATCACCCGCACCCCACCCATGTCACCCCACCCCCCCAACACCCCCCCGGTACCCATGTCACCCCACCCCCAAACACCCGTACCCGACCCATGTCACCGCACGGCGCAACACCGCCCCCGGCACCCATGTCACCCCACCCCCCCAATCACTCGCACCCGACCATGTTACCCCACCCCCAACCCCCCCCGTTTCCCATGTCACCCCACCGCCCAACAGCTGCACCCGACCCATCTCACCCCACCCCCCAACACCCGCACTCGACCCATGTCACTCCACTCCCCGAACACCCCCCGGCACCCATGTCACCACAAACCCCAACACCCTCATACGACCCATGTCAACCCACCCCCAACACACCCCCCGGCACCCATGTCACCCCAAACCCCAACATCCGCACCCGACCCATGTCCCCCACCGCCCAACACCCCTCCCGGCACCAATGTCAGCCCACCCCCAAACACCTGCACCCGACCCATGTCACCCCACCCCCAACACCCCCCCCCGGCACAAATGTCACCCCACCCCCAACACCCGCACCCGACCCATGTCACCCCACCCCAAACACCCCCCCCGGCACCCATGTCACCCCACCTCCAACACCCGCACCTGACCCATGTCACCCCACCCCCAACGGCACCCATGTCACCCCACACATAACACCCGCACACGACCCATGTCACCCCACACCCAACACCCCCCCCGGCACCCATGTCACCCCACCCCCCCAAACACCCGGACCTGGCACCCATGTGACCCCACCCCCGAACACCCGGACCCGACCCATGTCCCCCACCCCCCAACACCCCCCTCGGCACCCATGTCACCCCAAACCCCAACACCCGCACACGACCCATGTCACCCCACCGCCCAACACCCGCCCCGGCACCCAGGTCACCCCACCCCCAAACGACCCATGTCAGCCCACCCCCCAACACCCCCCCCGGCACCCATGTCTCCCCACCCCCCATCACCCGCACCCCACCCATGTCACCCCACCCCCCCAACACCCCCCCGGCACCCATGTCACCCCACCCCAAACACCCCCCCCGGCACCCATGTCACCCCACCCCCAACACCCGCATACGACCCATGTCACCCCACACACAACACCCCCCCCGGCACCCATGTCACCCCACGCCCCAAACACCCGCACCCGGCACCCATGTGACCCCACCCCCCAACACCCGGACCCGACCCATGTCACCCCACCCCTCAACACCCCCCCCGGCACCCATGTCACCCCAAACCCCAACACCCGCACACGACCCATGTCACCCCAACGCCCAACACCCCCCCCCGGCACCCATGTCACCCCACCCCCCAACACACGCACCCGACCCATGTCACCCCACCACCCAACACCCCCACGGGCTCCCATGTCCCCCCGCCCCCCATCACCCGCACCCCACCCATGTCACACCACCCCCCCAACACCCCCCCGGCACCCATGTCACACCACTCCCCAACACCCATACCCGACCCATGTCACCCCACCGCCCAACACCCCTCCCGGCACCCATGTCATCACACCCCCAAACACCCGTACCCGACTTATGTCACCCCACCGCCAAACGCCCCACCCGGCTCCCATGTCACCCCACCCCACAACACCCACCCCCGGCTCCCATGTCACCCCACCCCAAACACCCCCCCCGACACCCATGTCACCCCACTGCCCAACACCCACAAACGACCCACGTCCCCCCACCCCCCATCACCCGCACCCCACCCATGTCACCCCACCCCCCCGTCACCCATGTCACCCCACCCCCAACACCCGCACCCAACCCATGTCACACCACCGCCAACACCCCCCCCCGGCACCCATATCACCCCACCCCCCAAACACCCGCACCCGGCACCCATGTCACCCCTCCCCCCTAACACCCCCCCCGGCACCCATGTCACCCCACCCCCAACACCCGCACCCGACCCATGTCACCCCACCCCAAACACCCCCCCGGCACCCATGTCACCCCACCCCCAACACCCGCACCTGACCCATGTCACCCCACCCCCAACACCCCCCCGGCACCCATGTCACCCCACCCCCAACACCCGCACCTGACCCATGTCACCCCACCCCCAACACCCCCCCCTTCACCCATGTCACCCCACCCCCAACACCCGCACACGACCCATGTCACCCCACCCCCCAACACCCCCACGGGCTCCCATGTCCCCCCACCCCCCATCACCCGCACCCCACCCATGTCACCCCACCCCCCCAATCACTCGCACCCGACCATGTTACCCCACCCCCCAACCCCCCCGTTTCCCATGTCACCCCACCGCCCAACAGCTGCACCCGACCCATCTCACCCCACCCCCCACACCCGCACTCGACCCATGTCACTCCACTCCCCGAACACCCCCCGGCACCCATGTCACCACAAACCCCAACACCCGCACACGACCCATGTCACCCCACCCCCAACACCCCCCCCGGCACCCATGTCACCCCAAACCCCAACATCCGCACCCGACTCATGTCACCCCACGGCCCAACACCCCTCCCGGCACCCATGTCACCCCACCCCCAAACACCCGTACCCGACTTATGTCACCCCACCGCCAAACGCCCCACCCGGCTCCCATGTCACCCCACCCCACAACACCCCCCCCCCCCGGCTCCCATGTTACCCCACCCCAAACACCCCCCCCGACACCCATGTCACCCCACTGCCCAACACCCACAAACGACCCACGTCCCCCCACCCCCCATCACCCGCACCCCACCCATGTCACCCCACCCCCCCCCGCCACCCATGTCACCCCACCCCCAACACCCGCACCCAACCCATGTCACACCACCACCAACACCCCCCCCCGGCACCCATATCACCCCACCCCCCAAACACCCGCACCCGGCACCCATGTCACCCCTCCCCCCTAACACCCCCCCCCGGCACCCATGTCACCCCACCCCCAACACCCGCACCCGACCCATGTCACCCCACCCCAAACACCCCCCCGGCACCCATGTCACCCCACCCCCAACACCCGCACCTGACCCATGTCACCCCACCCCCAACACCCCCCCCTTCACCCATGTCACCCCACCCCCAACACCCGCACACGACCCATGTCACCCCACCCCCCAACACCACCACGGGCTCCCATGTCCCCCCACCCCCCATCACCCGCACCCCACCCATGTCACCCCACCCCCCCAATCACTCGCACCCGACCATGTTACCCCACCCCCCAACCCCCCCCGTTTCCCATGTCACCCCACCGCCCAACAGCTGCACCCGACCCATCTCACCCCACCCCCCACACCCGCACTCGACCCATGTCACTCCACTCCCCGAACACCCCCCGGCACCCATGTCACCCCAAACCCCAACATCCGCACCCGACCCATGTCACCCCACCGCCCAACACCCCTCCCGGCACTAATGTCACCCCACCCCCAACACCCCCCCCCCCGGCACAAATGTCACCCCACCCCCAACACCCGCACCCGACCCATGTCACCCCACCCCAACACCCCCCCCGGCACCCATGTCACCCCACCTCCAACACCCGCACCGGACCCACGTCCCCCCACCCCCCATCACCCGCACCCCACCCATGTCACCCCACCCCCCCGTAACCCATGTCACCCCACCCCCAACACCCGCACCCAACCCATGTCACACCACCGCCAACACCCCCCCCCGGCACCCATATCACCCCACCCCCCAAACACCCGCACCCGGCACCCATGTCACCCCTCCCCCCTAACACCCCCCCCCGGCACCCATGTCACCCCACCCCCAACACCCGCACCCGACCCATGTCACCCCACCCCAAACACCCCCCCGGCACCCATGTCACCCCACCCCCAACACCCGCACCTGACCCATGTCACCCCACCCCCAACACCCGCACCCGACCCATGTCACCCCACCCCAAACACCCCCCCGGCACCCATGTCACCCCACCCCCAACTGACCCATGTCACCCCACCCCCAACACCCCCCCCTTCACCCATGTCACCCCACCCCCAACACCCGCACACGACCCATGTCACCCCACCCCCCAACACCCCCACGGGCTCCCATGTCCCCCCACCCCCCATCACCCGCACCCCACCCATGTCACCCCACCCCCCCAATCACTCGCACCCGACCATGTTACCCCACCCCCCAACCCCCCCCGTTTCCCATGTCACCCCACCGCCCAACAGCTGCACCCGACCCATCTCACCCCACCCCCCACACCCGCACTCGACCCATGTCACTCCACTCCCCGAACACCCCCCGGCACCCATGTCACCACAAACCCCAACACCCGCACCGGACCCACGTCCCCCCACCCCCCATCACCCGCACCCCACCCATGTCACCCCACCCCCCCGTCACCCATGTCACCCCACCCCCAACATCCGCACCCAACCCATGTCACACCACCGCCAACACCCCCCCCCGGCACCCATATCACCCCACCCCCCAAACACCCGCACCCGGCACCCATGTCACCCCTCCCCCCTAACACCCCCCCCCGGCACCCATGTCACCCCACCCCCAACACCCGCACCCGACCCATGTCACCCCACCCCAAACACCCCCCCGGCACCCATGTTACCCCACCCCCAACACCCGCACCTGACCCATGTCACCCCACCCCCAACACCCGCACCCGACCCATGTCACCCCACCCCAAACACCCCCCCGGCACCCATGTCACCCCACCCCCAACTGACCCATGTCACCCCACCCCCAACACCCCCCCCTTCACCCATGTCACCCCACCCCCAACACCCGCACACGACCCATGTCACCCCACCCCCCAACACCCCCACGGGCTCCCATGTCCCCCCACCCCCCATCACCCGCACCCCACCCATGTCACCCCACCCCCCCAATCACTCGCACCCGACCATGTTACCCCACCCCCCAACCCCCCCCGTTTCCCATGTCACCCCAACGCCCAACAGCTGCACCCGACCCATCTCACCCCACCCCCCACACCCGCACTCGACCCATGTCACTCCACTCCCCGAACACCCCCCGGCACCCATGTCACCACAAACCCCAACACCCGCACACGACCCATGTCACCCCACCCCCAACACCCCCCCCGGCACCCATGTCACCCCAAACCCCAACATCCGCACCCGACCCATGTCACCCCACGGCCCAACACCCCTCCCGGCACCCATGTCACCCCACCCCCAAACACCCGTACCCGACTTATGTCACCCCACCGCCAAACACCCCACCCGGCTCCCATGTCACCCCACCCCACAACACCCCCCCCCCGGCTCCCATGTCACCCCACCCCAAACACCCCCCCGACACCCATGTCACCCCACTGCCCAACACCCACAAACGACCCACGTCCCCCCACCGCCCATCACCCGCACCCCACCCCCAACACCCGCACCCAACCCATGTCACACCACCGCCAACACCCCCCCCCGGCACCCATATCACCCCACCCCCCAAACACCCGCACCCGGCACCCATGTCACCCCTCCCCCCTAACACCCCACCCCGGCACCCATGTCACCCCACCCCCAACACCCGCACCTGACCCATGTCACCCCACCCCAAACACCCCCCCGGCACCCATGTCACCCCACCCCCAACACCCGCACCTGACCCATGTCACCCCACCCCCAACACCCGCACCCGACCCATGTCACCCCACCCCCAACACCCGCACCCGACCCATGTCACCCCACCCCAAACACCCCCCCGGCACCCATGTCACCCCACCCCCAACACCCGCACCTGACCCATGTCACCCCACCCCCAACACCCCCCCCTTCACCCATGTCACCCCACCCCCAACACCCGCACACGACCCATGTCACCCCACCCCCCAACACCCCCACGGGCTCCCATGTCCCCCCACCCCCCATCACCCGCACCCCACCCATGTCACCCCACCCCCCCAATCACTCGCACCCGACCATGTTACCCCACCCCCCAACCCCCCCCGTTTCCCATGTCACACCACCGCCCAACAGCTGCACCCGACCCATCTCACCCCACCCCCCACACCCGCACTCGACCCATGTCACTCCACTCCCCGAACACCCCCCGGCACCCATGTCACCACAAACCCCAACACCCGCACACGACCCATGTCACCCCACCCCCAACACCCCCCCCGGCACCCATGTCACCCCAAACCCCAACATCCGCACCCGATCTATGTCACCCCACCGCCCAACACCCCTCCCGGCAGTAATGTCACCCCACCCCCAACACCCCCCCCCGGCACAAATGTCACCCCACCCCCAACACCCGCACCCGACCCATGTCACCCCACCCCAACACCCCCCCCGGCACCCATGTCACCCCACCTCCAACACCCGCACCGGACCCATGTCACCCCACCCCCAACGGCACCCATGTCACCCCACCCCCAACACCCGCACACGACCCATGTCACCCCACCCCCCAAACACCCGGACCCGGCACCCATGTGACCCCACCCCCCAACACCCGGACCCGACCCATGTCACCCCACCCCCCAACACCCCCCCCGGCACCCATGTTACCCCAAACCCCAACACCCGCACACGACCCATGTCACCCCACCCCCAACACCCACCCGGCACCCCCGGCACCCTACGACCAAACAACCACACCCGACCCATGTCACCCCACCGCCCAACAGCCCCCCCGGCACCCAGGTCACCCCACCCCCAAACGACCCATGTCACCCCACCCCCAACACCCCCCCGGCACCCATGTCACGCCACCCCCAACACACGCACCCGACACATGTCACCCCACCCCCAACACCCCCCCCGCGGCACCCATATCACCCCACTCCCCCAACACCCCCCCGGCACCCATGTCACCCCACCCCCCATCACCCACACCCCACCCATGTCACCCGCCCCCCAAAACCCCCCCGGCACCCATGTCACCCCAGCCCCAAACACCAGCACCCGACCCATGTCACCCCCAGCCCCCATCACCCGCACCCGACCCATGTTACCCCACCCCCCAACCCCCCCCCCCGGCTCCCATGTCACCCCACCGCCCAACAGCTGCACCCGACCCATGTCACCCCACCCCCCAACACCCACACACGACCCATGTCACCCCATCCCCAACACCCCCCCCGCGGCACCCATATCACCCCACTCCCCCAACACCCCCCCGGCACCCATGTCACGCCACCCCCAAAACACGCACCCGACCCATGTCACCCCACCCCCAACACCCCCCCCGCGGCACCCATATCACCCCACTCCCCCAACACCCCCCCGGCACCCATGTCACCCCACCACCAACACCCGCACCCGGCCCTTATCACCCCACCCCCCAACACCTCCCCCGGCTCCCATGTCACCCCAAACCCCAACACCCCCCCCGGCACCTATGTCACCCCACCCCCAACACCCGCACCCGACCCATGTCACCCCACCCCAAACACGCCCCCCGGCACCCATGTCACCCCACCCCCAACATCCGCACCTGACCCATGTCACCCTACCCCCAACACCCCCCCCGGCACCCACGTAACCCCACCCCCAACACCCGCACACGACCCATGTCACCCCACGCCCCAACACCCCCACGGGCTCCCATGTCCCCCCACCCCCCATCACCCGCACACGACCCATGTCACCCCACCCCAAACACCCCCCCGGCACCCATGTCACCCCACCCCCAACACCCGCACCTGACCCATGTCACCCCACCCCCAACACCCCCCCCTTCACCCATGTCACCCCACCCCCAACACCCGCACACGACCCATGTCACCCCACCCCCCAACACCACCACGGGCTCCCATGTCCCCCCACCCCCCATCACCCGCAACCCACCCATGTCACCCCACCCCCCCAATCACTCGCACCCGACCATGTTACCCCACCCCCCAACCCCCCCCGTTTCCCATGTCACCCCACCGCCCAACAGCTGCACCCGACCCATCTCACCCCACCCCCCACACCCGCACTCGACCCATGTCACTCCACTCCCCGAACACCCCCCGGCACCCATGTCAACACAAACCCCAACACCCGCACACGACCCATGTCACCCCACCCCCAACACCCCCCCCGGCACCCATGTCACCCCAAACCCCAACATCCGCACCCGACCCATGTCACCCCACCGCCCAACACCCCTCCCGGCACTAATGTCACCCCACCCCCAACACCCCCCCCCCCGGCACAAATGTCACCCCACCCCCAACACCCGCACCCGACCCATGTCACCCCACCCCAACACCCCCCCCGGCACCCATGTCACCCCACCTCCAACACCCGCACCGGACCCACGTCCCCCCAAGCCCCATCACCCGCATCCCACCCATGTCACCCCACCCCCCCGTCACCCATGTCACCCCACCCCCAACACCCGCACCCGACCCATGTCACCCCACCCCCAACTGACCCATGTCACCCCACCCCCAACACCCCCCCCCTTCACCCATGTCACCCCACCCACCCGCACACGACCCATGTCACCCCACCCCCCAACACCCCCACGGGCTCCCATGTCCCCCCACCCCCCATCACCCGCACCCCACCCATGTCACCCCACCCCTCCAATCACTCGCACCCGACCATGTTACCCCACCCCCCAACCCCCCCCGTTTCCCATGTCACCCCACCGCCCAACAGCTGCACCCGACCCATCTCACCCCACCCCCCACACCCGCACTCGACCCATGTCACTCCACTCCCCGAACACCCCCCGGCACCCATGTCACCACAAACCCCAACACCCGCACAAGACCCATGTCACCCCACCCCCAACACCCCCCCCGGCACCCATGTCACCCCAAACCCCAACATCCGCACCCGACCCATGTCACCCCACGGCCCAACACCCCTCCCGGCACCCATGTCACCCCACCCCCAAACACCCGTACCCGACTTATGTCACCCCACCGCCAAACACCCCACCCGGCTCCCATGTCACCCCACCCCACAACACCCACCCCCCGGCTCCCATGTCACCCCACCCCAAACACCCCCCCGACACCCATGTCACCCCACTGCCCAACACCCACAAACGACCCACGTCCCCCCACCGCCCATCACCCGCACCCCACCCCCAACACCCGCACCCAACCCATGTCACACCACCGCCAACACCCCCCCCCGGCACCCATATCACCCCACCCCCCAAACACCCGCACCCGGCACCCATGTCACCCCTCCCCCCTAACACCCCCCCCCGGCACCCATGTCACCCCACCCCCAACACCCGCACCCGACCCATGTCACCCCACCCCAAACACCCCCCCGGCACCCATCTCACCCCACCCCCAACACCCGCACCTGACCCATGTCACCCCACCCCCAACACCCGCACCCGACCCATGTCACCCCACCCCAAACACCCCCCCGGCACCCATGTCACCCCACCCCCAACACCCGCACATGACCCATGTCACCCCACCCCCAACACCCCCCCTTCACCCATGTCACCCCACCCCCAACACCCGCACATGACCCATGTCACCCCACGGCCCAACACCCCCACGGGCTCCCATGTCACCCCAAACCCCAACATCCGCACCCGATCTATGTCACCCCACCGCCCAACACCCCTCCCGGCACTAATGTCACCCCACCCCCAACACCCCCCCCCGGCACAAATGTCACCCCACCCCCCAACACCCGCACCCGACCCATGTCACCCCCCCACCCCAACACCCCCCCCGGCACCCATGTCACCCCACCTCCAACACCCGCACCGGACCCATGTCACCCCACCCCAACGGCACCCATGTCACCCCACCCCCAACACCCGCACACGACCCATGTCACCCCCACCCCCCAAACACCCGGACCCGGCACCCATGTGACCCCACCCCCCAACACCCGGACCCGACCCATGTCACCCCACCCCCCAACACCCCCCCCCGGCACCCATGTCACCCCAAACCCCAACACGCGCACACGACCCATGTCACCCCACCCCCAACACCCACCCGGCACCCCCGGCACCCTACGACCAAACAACCGCACCCGACCCATGTCACCCCACCGCCCAACACCCCCCCCGGCACCCAGGTCACCCCACCCCCAAACGACCCATGTCACCCCACCCCCAACACCCCCCCGGCACCCATGTCACGCCACCCCCAACACACGCACCCGACACATGTCACCCCACCCCCAACACCCCCCCCGCGGCACCCATATCACCCCACTCCCCCAACACCCCCCCGGCACCCATGTCACCCCACCCCCCATCACCCACACCCCACCCATGTCACCCGCCCCCCCAAAACCCCCCCGGCACCCATGTCACCCCAGCCCCAAACACCAGCACCCGACACATGTCACCCCACCCCCCCATCACCCGCACCCGACCCATGTTACCCCACCCCCCAACCCCCCCCCCCGGCTCCCATGTCACCCCACCGCCCAACAGCTGCACCCGACCCATGTCACCCCACCCCCCAACACCCACACACGACCCATGTCACCCCATCCCCAACACCCCCCCCGCGGCACCCATATCACCCCACTCTCCCAACACCCCCCCGGCACCCATGTCACGCCACCCCCAACACACGCACCCGACCCATGTCACCCCACCCCCAACACCCCCCCCCGCGGCACCCATATCACCCCACTCCCCCAACACCCCCCCGGCACCCATGTCACCCCACCACCAACACCCGCACCCGACCCATGTCACCCCACCCCAAACACGCCCCCCGGCACCCATGTCACCCCAAACCCCAACACCCCCCCCCGGCACCTATGTCACCCCACCCCCAACACCCGCACCCGACCCATGTCACCCCACCCCAAACACGCCCCCCGGCACCCATGTCACCCCACCCCCAACATCCGCACCTGACCCATGTCACCCTACCCCCAACACCCCCCCCGGCACCCACGTCACCCCACCCCCAACACCCGCACACGACCCATGTCACCCCACACCCCAACACCCCCACGGGCTCCCATGTCCCCCCACCCCCCATCACCCGCACCCCACCCATGTCACCCCACCCCCCAAACACCCGCACCCGGTGACCATGTCACCCCACCCCCCAACACCTGCACGCGACCCATGTCACCCCTCCCCCCTAACACCCCCCCCGGCACCCATGTCACCCTAAACCCCAAAACCCCCCCGGCACCCATGTCACCCCACCCCCAACACCCGCACCTGACCCATGTCACCCCACCCCCAACACCCCACGGGCTCCCATGTCCCCCCACCCCCCATCACCCGCACCCCACCCATGTCACCCAACCCCCCCAACACCCCCACGGCACCCATGTCACCCCACCCCCAAACGCTCGCACCCGACCCATGTCACCCCACGGCCCAACACCGCCCCCGGCACCCGTCACCCAACCCCCCCATCACTTGCACCCGACAATGTTTCCCCACCCCCCCAACCCCCCCGTTTCCCATTTCACCCCACCGCCCAACAGCTGCACCCGACCCATCTCACCCCACCCCCCAACACCCGCACTCGACCCATGTCACCCCACTCCCCCAATACCCCCCGGCACCCATGTCACCACAAACCCCAACACCCGCACACGACCCACGTCACCCCACCACCAACACCACCCCCGGCACCCATGTCACCCCCAAACCCCAACATCCGCATACGACCCATGTCACCCCACATCCAACACCCCCCCGGCACCCATGTCAAACCAAACCCCAACACCCGTACCCGACCCATGTTACCCCACGGCCCAACACCGCCCCCGGCACCCATGTCACCCCACCCCCCCAATCACTCGCACCCGACCCATCTCACCCCACCCCCCAACATCCGCACTCGACCCATGTCACCCCACTGCCCCAACACCCCTCGTCACCCATGTCACCACAAACCCCAACACCCGCACACGACCCATGTCACCCCACCCCCAAACACCCGCGCCCCGACATATGTTACCCCACCGCCAAACGCCCCACCCGGCACCCATGTCACCCCACCCCCAACCACCCGCATCCGACCCATGTCACCCCACCCCCAACACCCCCACGGGCTCCCATGTCCCCCCACCCCCCATCACCCGCACCCCACCCATGTCACCCAACCCCCCCAACACCCCCACGGCACCCATGTCACCCCACCCCCAAACACTCGCACCCGACCCATGTCACCCCACGGCCCAACACCGCCCCCGGCACCCGTCACCCCACCCCCCCATCACTTGCACCCGACAATGTTTCCCCACCCCCCCAATCCCCCCGTTTCCCATTTCACCCCACCGCCCAACAGCTGCACCCGACCCATCTCACCCCACCCCCCAACACCCGCACTCGACCCATGTCACCCCACTCCCCCAATACCCCCCGGCACCCATGTCACCACAAACCCCAACACCCGCACACGACCCACGTCACCCCACCACCAACACCACCCCCGGCACCCATGTCACCCCAAACCCCAACATCCGCACACGACCCATGTCACCTCACCGCCCAACACCCCTCCGGCACCAATGTCACCCCACCCCCAAACACCCGAACCCGACCCATGTCACCCCACCCCAAACACCCCCCCCGGCACAAATGTCACCCCACCCCCAAACACCCGCGCACGACCTATGTCACCCCACCGCCAAACGCCCCACCCGGCACCCATGTCACCCCACCCTCAACCACCCGCATCCGACCCATGTCACCCCACCCCCAACACCCCCCCCGACACCCATGTCACCCCACCCCCAAACACCCGTACCCGACCCATGTCACCTCCCCCCACACACCCCCCCCGGCACCTATGTCACCCCACCCCCAACACCCCCCCCGGCACCCATGTAACCCCAACCCAAAACACCCGCACCCTACCCATGTCACCCCACCCCCAACACCCCCCCGACCCATGTCACCCCACCCCCAACATCCGCACCCGACCTATGTCACCCCACCCCCCAACACCCGCCCCGTCACCCATATCACCCCACCCCTCAACACCCCCACCGGCACCCATGTCACCCCACCCCCAACACCCCCCCCGGCACCCATGTAACCCCATTCCAAAACACCCGCACCCTACCCATGTCACCCCACCCCCAACACCCCCCCGACCCATGTCACCCCACCCCCAACATCCGCACCCGACCCATGTCACCCCACCCCCCAACACCCGCCCCGTCACCCTTTTCACCCCACCCCTCAACACCCCCACCGGCACCCATGTCACCCCACCCCCAACACCCACACACGACCCATGTCACCCCCACCCCCCAACACCCCCCCGGGCTCAGATGTCACCCCACCCCCCATTACCCACACACCACCCATGTCACCCGCCCCCCAAAACCCCCCCGGCACCCATGTCACCCCAGCCCCAAACACCAGCACCCGACCCATGTCACCCCACGGCCCAACACCACCCCCGTCACCCATGTCACCCCACCCCCAACACCCGCACCTGACCCATGTCACCCCACCCCCAACACCCGCACACGACCCATGTCACCCCACCCCCCAACACCCCCACGGGCTCCCATGTCCCCCCACCCCCCATCACCCGCACCCCACCCATGTCACCCCACCCCCCCAATCACTCGCACCCGACCATGTTACCCCACCCCCCCAACCCCCCCCGTTTCCCATGTCACCCCACCGCCCAACAGCTGCACCCGACCCATCTCACCCCACCCCCCACACCCGCACTCGACCCATGTCACTCCACTCCCCGAACACCCCCCGGCACCCATGTCACCACAAACCCCAACACCCGCACACGACCCATGTCACCCCACCCCCAACACCCCCCCCCGGCACCCATGTCACCCCAAACCCCAACATCCGCACCCGACCCATGTCACCCCACCGCCCAACACCCCTCCCGGCACTAATGTCACCCGACCCCCAACACCCCCCCCCCGGCACAAATGTCACCCCACCCCCAACACCCGCACCCGACCCCATGTCACCCCACCCCAACACCCCCCCGGCACCCATGTCACCCCACCTCCAACACCCGCACCGGACCCATGTCACCCCACCCCCAACGGCACCCATGTCACCCCACCCCCAACACCCGCACACGACCCATGTCACCCCCACCCCCCAAACACCCGGACCCGGCACCCATGTGACCCCACCCCCCAACACCCGGACCCGACCCATGTCACCCCACCCCCCAACACCCCCCCCGGCACCCATGTCACCCCAAACCCCAACACCCGCACACGACCCATGTCACCCCACCCCCAACACCCACCCGGCACCCCCGGCACCCCACGACCAAACAACCGCGCCCGACCCATGTCACCCCACCGCCCAACACCCCCCCCGGCACCCAGGTCACCCCACCCCCAAACGACCCATGTCACCCCACCCCCAACACCCCCCCGGCACCCATGTCACGCCACCCCCAACACCCCCCCCGGCACCCATGTAACCCCATCCCAAAACACCCGCACCCTACCCATGTCACCCCACCCCCAACACCCCCCCGACCCATGTCACCCCACCCCCCAACACCCGCACTCGACCCATGTCACCCCATCCCCAACACCCCCCCCGCGGCACTCATATCACCCCATTCCCCCAGCACCCCCCCGGCACCCATGTCACGCCACCCCCAACACACGCAGCCGACCCATGTCACCCCACCCCCAACACCCCCCCCGCGGCACCCATATCACCCCACTCCCCCAACACCCCCCCGGCACCCATGTCACCCCACCCCCCCAACACCCGCACCCGGCCCTTATCACCCCACTCCCCAACACCTCCCCCGGCTCCCATGTCACCCCCAAACCCCAACACCCCCCCCCGGCACCTATGTCACCCCACCCCCAACACCCGCACCCGACCCATGTCACCCCACCCCAAACACGCCCCCCGGCACCCATGTCACCCCACCCCCAACATCCGCACCTGACCCATGTCACCCTACCCCCAACACACCCCCCGGCACCCACGTCACCCCACCCCCAACACCCGCACACGACCCATGTCACCCCACCCCCCAACACCCCCACGGGCTCCCATGTCCCCCCACCCCCCATCACCCGCACCCCACCCATGTCACCCCACCCCCCAAACACCCGCACCCGGCGCCCATGTCACCCCACCCCCCAACACCCGCACGCGACCCATGTCACCCCTCCCCCCTAACACCCCCCCCGGCACCCATGTCACCCTAAACCCCAAAACCCCCCCGGCACCCATGTCACCCCACCCCCAACACCCGCACCAGACCCATGTCACCCCACCCCCAACACCCGCACCTGACCCATGTCACCCCACCCCCAACACACCCCCCGGCACCCATGTCACCCCAACCCCAACACCCGCATACGACCCATGTCACCCCACACCCAACACCCCCCCGGCACCCATGTCACCCCAAACCCCAACACCCGCACACGACCCATGTCACCCCACCGCCCAACACCCCCCCCCGGCACCCATGTCACCCCACCCCCAAACGACCCATGTCACAACACCGCCCAACACTCCCCTCGGCACCCATGTCACGCCACCCCCCAACACACGCACCCGACCCATGTCACCCCACACCCAACACCCGCATACGACCCATGTCACCCCACATCCAACACCCCCCCGGCACCCATGTCAAACCAAACCCCAACACCCGTACCCGACCCATGTCACCCCACGGCCCAACACCGCCCCCGGCACCCATGTCACCCCACCCCCCCAATCACTCGCACCCGACCCATCTCACCCCACCCCCCAACATCCGCACTCGACCCATGTCACCCCACTGCCCCAACACCCCTCGTCACCCATGTCACCACAAACCCCAACACCCGCACACGACCCATGTCACCCCACCCCCAAACACCCGCGCCCGACATATGTCACCCCACCGCCAAACGCCCCACCCGGCACCCATGTCACCCCACCCCCAACCACCCGCATCCGACCCATGTCACCCCACCCCCAACACCCCCACGGGCTCCCATGTCCCCCCACCCCCCATCACCCGCACCCCACCCATGTCACCCAACCCCCCCAACACCCCCACGGCACCCATGTCACCCCACCCCCAAACACTCGCACCCGACCCATGTCACCCCACGGCCCAACACCGCCCCCGGCACCCATGTCACCCCACCCCCCCATCACTCGAACCCGACAATGTTTCCCCACCCCCCCAACCCCCCCGTTTCCCATTTCACCCCACCGCCCAACAGCTGCACCCGACCCATCTCACCCCACCCCCCAACACCCGCACTCGACCCATGTCACCCCACTCCCCCAACACCCCCCGGCACCCATGTCACCACAAACCCCAACACCCGCACACGACCCACGTCACCCCACCACCAACACCACCCCCGGCACCCATGTCACCCCAAACCCAAACATCCGCACCCGACCCATGTCACCTCACCGCCCAACACCCCTCCCGGCACCAATGTCACCCCACCCCCAAACACCCGAACCCGACCCATGTCACCCCACCCCAAACACCCCCCCCGGCACAAATGTCACCCCACCCCCAAACACCCGCGCACGACCTATGTCACCCCACCGCCAAACGCCCCACCCGGCACCCATGTCACCCCACAAACGCCCCACCCGGCACCCATGTCACCCCACCCTCAAACACCCGCATCCGACCCATGTCACCCCACCCCCAACACCCCCCCCGACACCCATGTCACCCCACCCCCAAACACCCGTACCCGACCCATGTCACCTCCCCCCACACACCCCCCCGGCACCCATGTCACCCCACCCCCAACACCCCCCCCGGCACCCATGTAACCCCATCCCAAAACACCCGCACCCTTCCCACGTCACCCCACCCCCAACACCCCCCCGACCCATGTCACCCCACCCCCAACATCCGCACCCGACCCATGTCACCCCACCCCTCAACACCCCCACCGGCACCCATGTCACCCCACCCCCAACACCCACACACGACCCATGTCACCCGACCCCCCCAACACCCCCCTGGGCTCAGATGTCACCCCACCCCCCATTACCCACACACCACCAATATCACCCCACCCCTCAACACCCCCACCGGCACCCATGTCACCCCACCCCCAACACCACACACGACCCATGTCACCCACCCCCCAAAACCCCCCGGCACCCATGTCACCCCAGCCCCAAACACCAGCACCCGACCCATGTCACCCCACGGCCCAACACCACCCCCGGCACCCATGTCACCCCACCCCCCAACACCCGCACTCGACCCATGTCACCCCACTCCCCCAACACCCCCCGGCACCCATGTCACCCCACCCCCCAACACCCGCACCCGGCCCTTATCACCCCACCCCCCAAACCCCCCCCGGCTCCATGTCACCCCACCCCCAACACCCCCCCCGGCACCCATGTAACCCCATCCAAAACACCCGCACCCTACCCATGTCACCCCACCCCCAACACCCCCCCGACCCATGTCACCCCACCCCAACATCCGCACCCGACCCATGTCACCCCACCCCCAACACCCGCCCCGTCACCCATATCACCCCACCCCTCAACACCCCCACCGGCACCCATGTCACCCCACCCCCAACACCCACACACGACCCATGTCACCCCACCCCCCAACACCCCCCCGGGCTCAGATGTCACCCCACCCCCCATTACCCACACACCACCAATATCACCCCACCCCTCAACACCCCCACCGGCACCCATGTCACCCCACCCCCAACACCCACACACGACCCATGTCACCCCACCCCCCAAAACCCCCCCGGCACCCATGTCACCCCAGCCCCAAACACCAGCACCCGACCCATGTCACCCCACGGCCCAACACCACCCCCGGCACCCATGTCACCCCACCCCCCAACACCCGCACTCGACCCATGTCACCCCACTCCCCCAACACCCCCCCGGCACCCATGTCACCCCACCCCCAACACCCACACACGACCCATGTCACCCCACCCCCCAAAACCCCCCCGGCACCCATGTCACCCCACCCCCCAACACCCGCACTCGACCCATGTCACCACACTCCCCCAACACCCCCCGGCACCCATGTCACCCCCACCCCCCAACACCCGCACCCGGCCCTTATCACCCCACCCCCCAACACCCCCCCCCGGCTCCATGTCACCCCACCCCCCAACACCCCCCCGACACCATGTCACCCCACCCCCCAACACCCCCCCCCCGGCACCCATCTCACCCCACCGCCCAACACCCACAAACGACCCATGTCCCCAACACCCCCCGTCACCCATATCAACCCACCCCCCAACACCCCCCCTGGCACCCATGTCACCCCCACCCCCCATCACCCGCCCCCGGCACCCATGTCACCCCACCCCCCCATCACTCGCACCCGACCATGTTACCCCACCCCCCAACCCCCCCCGTTTCCCATGTCACCCAAACCCCAACATCCGCACCCGACCCATCTCACCCCACCCCCCATCACCCCTCCTGGCACCCATGTCACCCCACCCCCAACACCCGCACCCGACCCATGTCACACCACCCCAACACCCCCCCCCCGGCACCCATCTCACCCCACCCCCCAAACACCCGCACCCGGCACCCATGTCACCCCGCCCCCCAACACCCGCACCCGACCCATGTCACCCCTCCCCCCTAACACCCCCCCCGGCACCAATGTCACCCCACCCCCAACACCCACACACGACCCATGTCACCCCACCCCCAAACACCCCCTGCCACCCACGTCATCCCACCCCCAAACACCCGCACCTGACCCATGTCACCCCGCCCCCCAACACCCGCACCCGACCCATGTCACCCCGCCCCCCAACACCCGCACCCGACCCATGTCACCCCTCCCCCTCAACACCCCCCCGGCACCCATGTCACCCCACCCCCAACACCCACACACGACCCATGTCACCCACCCCCAAACACAAGCACTCGACCCATGTCACCCCACCCCAAACGCCGCCCCCGGCACCCATGTCACGTTACCCCCCAACACACGCACCCGACCGATGTTACCCCACCCCCCAACACCCCCCCGGGCTCCCATGTCCCCCCACCCCCCATCACCCGCAACCCCACCCATTTCACCCCACCGCCCCAAGACCCCCCCGGCACCCATGTCACCCCCCCCCAACACCCGCACCCGACCCATGTCACACCACCCCAACACCCCCCCCCCGGCACCCATCTCACCCCACCCCCCCCCAAACACCCGCACCCGGCACCCATGTCACCCCACCCCCCAACACCCACATCGTGCCCATATCACCCCAACCCCCAACACTCCCCCCGGCGCCCATGTCACCCCACCCCAAACAGCCCCCCCGTCACCCATATCAACTCACCCCCCATCACCCCCCCCGGCACCCATGTCACCCCACCGCCCAACACCCCCCCCGGCACCCATGTCACCCCACGGCCCAACATCCAAACCCAGCCCATATCACCCCACCCCCAAACACCCCCCCCGGCAACGATGTCACCCGATGTCACCCACGCCCCAACACCCGCAGCCGAGCCATGTCACCCCACCCCCCAACACACCCCCGGGGCACCCATGTCACCCCAACCCCATCACCTGCACCCCACCCATGTCAACCCACACCCCCCCACACCCCCCCCATCACCCATGTCACCCCACCCCCAACACCCCCCCCAGCACCCATGTCACCCCACCCACAAAGATCCGCAACCGACCCATGTCACGCCACCCTCAAACACCCCCGCGGCACCCATGTCACCCCACCCCCAACACCCCCCCCGGCACCCATGTAACCCCATCCCAAAACACCCGCACCCTACCCATGTCACCCCACCCCCAACACCCCCCCGACCCATGTCACCCCACCCCCAACATCCGCACCCGACCCATGTCACCCCCACCCCCCAACACCCGCCCCGTCACCCATATCACCCCACCCCTCAACACCCCCACCGGCACCCATGTCACCCCACCCCCAACACCCACACACGACCCATGTCACCCCACCCCCAAAACCCCCCCGGCACCCATGTCACCCCAGCCCCAAACACCAGCACCCGACCCATGTCACCCCACGGCCCAACACCACCCCCGGCACCCATGTCACCCCACCCCCCAACACCCGCACTCGACCCATGTCACCCCACTCCCCCAACACCCCCCCGGCACCCATGTCACCCCACCCCCCAACACCCGCACCCGGCCCTTATCACCCCACCCCCCAACACCCCCCCCCGGCTCCCATGTCACCCCACCCCCAACACCCCCCCCGGCACCCATGTAACCCCATCCCAAAACACCCGCACCCTACCCATGTCACCCCACCCCCAACACCCCCCCGACCCATCTCACCCCACCCCCAACATCCGCACCCGACCCATGTCACCCCACCCCCCAACACCCGCCCCATCACCCATATCACCCCACCCCTCAACACCCCCACCGGCACCCATGTCACCCCACCCCCAACACCCACACACGACCCATGTCACCCCACCCCCCAACACCCCCCCGGGCTCAGATGTCACCCCACCCCCCATTACCCACACACCACCAATATCACCCCACCCCTCAACACCCCCACCGGCACCCATGTCACCCCACCCCCAACACCCACACACGACCCATGTCACCCCACCCCCCAAAACCCCCCCGGCACCCATGTCACCCCAGCCCCAAACACCAGCACCCGACCCATGTCACCCCACGGCCCAACACCACCCCCGGCACCCATGTCACCCCACCCCCCAACACCCACACTCGACCCATGTCACCACACTCCCCCAACACCCCCCCGGCACCCATGTCACCCCACCCCCCAACACCCGCACCCGGCCCTTATCACCCCACCCCCAACACCCCCCCCCGGCTCCCATGTCACCCCACCCCCCAACACCCACAAACGACCCATGTCCCCCAACACCCCCCGTCACCCATATCAACCCACCCCCCAACACCCCCCCCTGGCACCCATGTCACCCCACCCCCATCACCCGCCCCGGCACCCATGTCACCCCACCCCCCCATCACTCGCACCCGACCATGTTACCCCACCCCCCAACCCCCCCGTTTCCCATGTCACCCCAAACCCCAACATCCGCACCCGACCCATCTCACCCCACCCCCCATCACCCCTCCCGGCACCCATGTCACCCCACCCCCAACACCCGCACCCGACCCATGTCACACCACCCCCAACACCCCCCCCCCGGCACCCATCTCACCCCACCCCCCAAACACCCGCACCCGGCACCCATGTCACCCCGCCCCCCAACACCGCACCCGACCCATGTCACCCCTCCCCCCTAACACCCCCCCCGGCACCAATGTCACCCCACCCCCAACACCCACACACGACCCATGTCACCCCACCCCCAAACACCCCCTGCCACCCACGTCATCCCACCCCCAAACACCCGCACCTGACCCATGTCACCCCGCCCCCCAACACCCGCACCCGACCCATGTCACCCCGCCCCCCAACACCCGCACCCGACCCATGTCACCCCTCCCCCCTCAACACCCCCCCCGGCACCCATGTCACCCCACCCCCAACACCCACACACGACCCATGTCACCCACCCCCAAACACAAGCACTCGACCCATGTCACCCCACCCCCAACGCCGCCCCCGGCACCCATGTCACGTTACCCCCCAACACACGCACCCGACCGATGTTACCCCACCCCCCAACACCCCCCCGGGCTCCCATGTCCCCCCACCCCCCATCACCCGCACCCCACCCATTTCACCCCACCGCCCCAAGACCCCCCCGGCACCCATGTCACCCCACCCCCA
This sequence comes from Carettochelys insculpta, assembly GCF_033958435.1. Classification (NCBI taxonomy): domain Eukaryota; kingdom Metazoa; phylum Chordata; order Testudines; family Carettochelyidae; genus Carettochelys; species Carettochelys insculpta. The sequence goes on from NW_027439082.1 coordinate 74,964, forward strand.
ACACCCGCACCCGACCCATGTCACACCACCCCCAACACCCCCCCCCGGCACCCATCTCACCCCACCCCCCCCAAACACCCGCACCCGGCACCCATGTCACCCCACCCCCCAACACCCACACCGTGCCCATATCACCCCAACCCCCAACACTCCCCCCGGCGCCATGTCACCCCACCCCAAACAGCCCCCCCGTCACCCATATCAACCCACCCCCCATCACCCCCCCCGGCACAAATTTCACCCCGCCACCCAACACCCCCCCCGGCACCCATGTCACCCCACCGCCCAACACCCCCCCCGGCACCCATGTCACCCCACGGCCCAACATCCAAACCCAGCCCATATCACCCCACCCCCAAACACCCCCCCCCGGCAACGATGTCACCCACGCCCAACACCCGCAGCCGAGCCATGTCACCCCACCCCCCCAACACACCCCCGGGGCACCCATGTCACCCCAACCCCATCACCTGCACCCCACCCATGTCAACCCACACCCCCCCACACCCCCCCATCACCCATGTCACCCCACCCCCAACACCCCCCCCAGCACCCATGTCACCCCACCCACAAAGATCCGCAACCGACCATGTCACGCCACCCTCAAACACCCCCGCGGCACCCATGTCACCCCACCCCCAAACACCCCCCCCGGCACCCATGTCACCCCACCCGCAATCACCCGCACCCGACCCATGTCACCCCACCCCAAACACCCCCCCGGCACCCATGTCACCCCACCCCCAAACACCCGCACCCGACCCATGTCACCCCACGGCCCAACACCGCCCCCGGCACCCATGTCACCTCACCCCCCATCACCCGCACCCGACCCATGTCACCCCACCCGCAAACACCCCCCCCGGCACCCATGTCACCCCACCCCCAAACACCCGCACCCGACCTCTGTTACCTCACCCCCAACACCCCCCCCGGCACCCATGTCACCCACCCACAAAAACCCGCACCCGACTCATGTCACCCCACCCCCAACACCCCCCCCGGCACCCATGTCACCCACCCCCAAACACAAGCACTCGACCCATGTCACCCCACCCGCAACACCGGCCCCCGGCACCCATGTCACGTCACCCCCCAACACATGCACCCGACCGATGTCACCCCACCCCTCAACACCCCCCGGGCTCCCATGTCCCCCCACCCCCCATCACCCGCACCCCACCCATTTCACCCCACCACCCTAAGACCCCCCGGCACCCATGTCACCCCACCCCCAACACCCCCCCCCCGGCACCCATCTCACCCCACCCCCCAAACACCCTCACCCGGCACCCATGTCACCCCGCCCCCCAACACCCGCACCCGACCCATGTCACCCCTCCCCCCTAACACCCCCCCCGGCACCAATGTCACCCCACCCCCAACACCCACACACGACCCATGTCACCCCACCCCCAAACACCCTTTGCCACCCACGTCATCCCACACCCAAACACCCGCACCTGACCCATGTCACCCCGCCCCCCAACACCGCACCCGACCCATGTCACCCCGCCCCCCAACACCCGCACCCGACCCATTTCACCCCACCCCCAACACCGCCAACCGGCACCGATGTCACGTCACCCCCCAACACACGCACCTGACCGATGTCACCCCACCCCCCAACACCCCCCCGGGCTCCCATGTCCCCCCACCCCCCATCACCCGCACCCCACCCATTTCACCCCACCGCCCCAAGACCCCCCCGGCACCCATGTCACCCCACCCCCAACACCCGCACCCGACCCATGTCACACCACCCCCAACACCCCCCCCCGGCACCCATCTCACCCCACCCCCCCAAACACCCGCACCCGGCACCCATGTCACCCCACACCCCAACACCCGCACCCGACCCATGTCACCCCTCCCCCCTAACACCTCCCCCGGCACCAATGTCACCCCACCCCCAACAACCACACACGACCCATGTCACCCCACCCCAAACACCCCACCCGCCACCCATGTCATCCCACCACCAAACACCCGCACCTGACCCATGTCACCCCACCCCCCAACACCCGCCCCCTCACCCATATCACCCCACCCCTCAACACCCCCCCCGGCACCCATGTCACCCCAAACCCCAACATCCGCACCCGACCCATGTCACCCCACCGCCCAACACCCCTCCCGGCACCCATGTCACCCCACCCCCAAACATCCGCACCCGACCCATGTCACCCCACCCCCAAACACCCGCGCCCGACCTATGTCACCCCACCCCCAAACGCCCCACCCGGCACCCATGTCACCCCACCCCCCAACCACCCGCATCCGACCCATGTCACCCCCCCAACACCCCCCCCGGCACCCATGTCACCCAACCCCCAAACACCCGTACCCGACCATTGTCACCCCCCCCCACACACACCCCCAGGCACCCATGTCACCCCACCCCCAACACACCCCCCCGGCACCCATGTAACCCCATCCCCAAACACCCGCATCCTACCCATGTCACCCAACCCCCAACACCCTCCCAACCCATGTCACCCCACCCCCAAACACCCCCCCCCGCCACCCACGTCATCCCACCCCCCAAACACCCGCACCTGACCCATGTCACCCCACCCCAACACCCTCCCCGGCCCCCATGTCACCCCATCCCCAACATCGGCACCCAACCGATGTCACCCCACCCCCCAACACTCGCCCCCTCACCCATATCACCCCACCCCTCAACACCCCCGGCACCCATGTCACCCCACCCCCAACACCCACACACGACCCATGTCACCCCACACCCCAACACTCGCACCCGACCCATGTCACCCCCCCCAACACTCGCACCCGACCCATGTCACCCCACCCCCCAACACCCCCCCGGGCTCAGATGTCACCCCAACCCCCATCACTTGCACCCCACCCATGTCACCCCCCCCCAACACCCCCCCGGCACCCATGTCACCCCACCCCCAATAACTCCAGCACCCGACCCATGTCACCCCACGGCCCAACACCGAACCCGGCACCCATGTTACCCCACCCCCCATCACCCGCACCCGACCCATGTTATCCCACCCCCCTACCCCCCCCCCGGCTCCCATGTCACCCCACCGCCCAACAGCTGCACCCGACCCATGTCACCCCCACCCCCCAACACCCGCACTGTGCCCATATCACCCCACCCGCCCAACACTCCCCCCGGCGCCCATGTCACCCCACCCCAAAACAGCCCCCCTGTCACCCATATCAACCCACCCCCCAACACCCCCCCGGCACAAATTTCACCCCACTACCCAACACCCCCCCCGGCACCCATGTCACCCCACCGCCCAACACCCCCCCAGCACCCATGTCACCCCACGGCCCAACTTCCAAACCCGGCCCATATCACCCCACCCCCAAACACCCCCCCCCCGGCAACGATGTCACCCACGCCCCAACACCCGCAGCCGAGCCATGTCACCCCACCCCCCAACACACCCCCGGGGCACCCATGTCACCCCAACCGCATCACCTGCACCCCACCCATGTCAACCCACACCCCCCCCACACCCCCCCATCACCCATGTCACCCCACCCCCAACACCCCCCCCAGCACCCATGTCACCCCACCCACAAAGATCCGCAACCGACCCATGTGACGCCACCCTCAAACACCCCCGCGGCACCCATGTCACCCCATCCCCAAACACCCTCCCCGGCACCCATGTCACCCCACCCGCAATCACCCGCACCCGACCCATGTCACCCTACCCCAAACACCCCCCGGCACCCATGTCACCCCACCCCCAAACACCCCGCACCCGACCCATGTCACCCCACCCCCAAACACCCGCACCCGACCCATGTCACCCCACGGCCCAACACCGCCCCCGGCACCCATGTCACCTCACCCCCCATCACCCGCACCCGACCCATGTCACCCCACACGCAAACACCCCCCCCGGCACCCATGTCACCCCACCCCCAAACACCCGCATCCGACCTATGTTACCCCACCCCCAACACCCCCCCGGCACCCATGTCACCCACCCACAAAATCCGCACCCGACTCATGTCACCCCACCCCCAACACCCCCCCCGGCACCCATGTCACCGACCCCCAAACATAAGCACTCGACCCATGTCACCCCACCCCCAACACCGCCCCCCGGCACCCATGTCACGTCACCCCCCCAACACATGCACCCGACCGATGTCACCCCACCCCTCAACACCCCCCCGGGCTCCCATGTCCCCCCACCCCCCATCACCCGCACCCTACCCATTTCACCCCACCGCCCTAAGACCCCCCGGCACCCATGTCACCACACCCCCAACACCCGCACCCGACCCATGTCACACCACCCCCAACACCCCCCCCCGGCACCCATCTCACCCCACCCCCCAAACACCCGCACCCGGCACCCATGTCACCCCGCCCCCCAACACCCGCACCCGACCCATGTCACCCCTCCCCCCTAACACCCCCCCCGGCACCAATGTCACCCCACCCCCAACACCCACACACGACCCATGTCACCCCACCCCCAAACACCACCTGCCACCCACGTCATCCCACAACCAAACACCCTCACCTGACCCATGTCACCCCGCCCCCCAACACCCGCACCCGACCCATGTCACCCCGCCCCCCAACACCCGCACCCGACCCATGTCACCCCTCCCCCCTCAACACCCCCCCCGGCACCCATGTCACCCCACCCCCAACACCCACACACGACCCATGTCACCCCACCCCCCAACACGCCCCCCGGCACCCATGTCACCCCAAACCCCAACATCCGCACCCGACCCATGTCACCCCACCGCCCAACAACCCTCCCGGCACCCATGTCACCCCACCCCCAAACACCCGCACCCGACCCATGTCACCCAACCCCCAAACGCCCCACCCGGCACCCATGTCACCCCACCCCCAACCACCCGCATCCGACCCATGTCACCCCCCCCCCAACACCCCGCCCGGCACCCATGTCACCCCACCCCAAACACCCGTACCGGACCCATGTCACCCCCCCCCCACACACACCCCCCGGCACCCATGTCACCCCACCCCCAACACCCCCCCCGGCACCCATGTAACCCCATCCCCAAACACCCGCATCCTACCCATGTCACCCCACCCCCAACACCCTCCCGACCCATGTCACCCTACCCCCAAACACCGCCCCCACCACCCACGTCATCCCACCCCCAAACACCCGCACCTGACCCATGTCACCCCACCCCAACACCCTCCCCGGCACCCATGTCACCCCACCCCCAACATCCGCACCCGACCCATGTCACCCCACCCCCCAACACCCGCCCCTCACCCATATCACCCCACCCCTCAACACCCCCCCGTCACCCATGTCACCCCCACCCCCAACACCCACACACGACCCATGTCACCCCCCCCCAACACCCCCCCCCGGAACCCATGTCACCCCACGCCCCAACACTCGCACCCGACCCATGTCACCCCCCCCCCAACACTCGCACCCGACCCATGTCACCCCACCCCCCAACACCCCCCCGGGCTCAGATGACACCCCACCCCCCATCACTTGCACCCCACCCATGTCACCCCCCCCAACACCCCCCCCGGCACCCATGTCACCCCACCCCCAATAACTCCAGCACCCGACCCATGTCACCCCACGGCCCAACACCGCCCCTGGCACCCATGTCACCCCAGCCCCATCACCCACACCCGACCCATGTTATCCCACCCCCCAACCCCCCCCGGCTCCCATGTCACCCCACCGCCCAACAGCTGCACCCGACCCATGTCACCCCAACCCCCAACACCCGCACTCGACCCATGTCACCCCACCCCCCAACACTCCCCCCGGCGCCCATGTCACCACACCCCAAACACCCCCCCCGGCACCCATGTCACCCCACCGCCCAACACCCACAAACGACCCATGTCACCCCAAACCCCAACATCCCCAGTCACCCATATCAACCCACCCCCCAACACCCCCCCCGGCACAAATGTCACCCCACCGCCCAACACCCCCCCCGGCACCCATGTCACCCCACCGCACAACACCCCCCCCCGACACCCATGTCACCCCACAGCCCAACATCCAAACCCGGCCCATATCACCCCACCCCCAAATACGCCCCCCCGGCAATGATGTCACCCACGCCCCAACACCCGCACCCGAACCATGTCACCCCACCCCCCCAACACACCCCCGGGGCACCCATGTCACCCCAACCCCATCACCTGCACCCCACCCATGTCACCCACACCCCCCCACACCCCCCGTCACCCATGTCACCCCACCCCCAACACCCCCCCCCGGCACCCATTTCACCCCACCCACAAACATCCGCAACCGACCCATGTCACGCCACCCTCAAACACCCCCGCGGCACCCATGTCACCCCACCCCCAAACACCCCGCACCCGACCCATGTCACTCCACCCCCAAACACCCCCCCGGCACCCATGTCACCCCTCCGCCAAACATCCGCACCCGACCCATGTCACCCCACGGCCCAACACCGCCCCCGGCACCCATGTCACCCCACCCCCCATCACCCGCACCCGACCCATGTCACTCCACCCGCAAACACCCCCCCGGCACCCATGTCACCCCACCCCCAAACACCCGCACCCGACCTATGTTACCCCACCCCCAACACCCCCCCCGCCACCCATGTCACCCACCCCCAAACACATGCACTCGACCCATGTCACCCCACCCCCAACACCGCCCTCCGGCACCCATGTCACGTCACCCCCCAACACACGCACCCGACCGATGTCACCCCACCCCCAACACCCCACGGGCTCCCATGTCCCCCCACCCCCCATCACCCGCACCCCACCCATTTCACCCCACCGCCCCAAGACCCCCCCGGCACCCCTGTCACCCCACCCCCAAACAACCGCACCCGACCCATGTCACCCCACCGCCCAACACCCCCCCCGGCACCCATGTCACCCCACCGCCAAATGACCCATGTCACCCCACCCCCCAACACCCCCACCCGGCACCCATGTCACTCCACCCCCCAACACCCGCACTCGACCCATGTCACCCCACTCCCCCAACACCCCCCCGTCACCCATGTCACCCCACCTTCCATCACCCGCACCCCCACCCATGTCACCCCACACCCCCCCACACCCCCCGTTACCCATGTCACCCCACCCCCAACACCCCCCCTGGCACCCATGTCACCCCACCCACAAACATCCGCAACCGACCCATGTCACTCCACCCCCAAACACCCCCCCCGGCACCCATGTCACCCCACCCGCAATCAACCGCACCCGACCCATTTCACCCCACCCCCAACACCCACCCTGGCACCCATGTCACCCCACCCCCAAACACCCGCGCCCGACCTATGTCACCCCACCCCCTAACGCCCCACCCGGCACCCATGTCACCCCACCCCCAAACCACCCTCATCCGACCCATGTCACCCCCCCCCACACACCCCCCCCGGCACCCATGTCACCCCACCCCCAACACCCCCCCCGGCACCCATGTAACCCCATCCCCAAACACCCGCATCCTACCCATGTCACCCCACCCCCAACACCCTCCCGACCCATATCACCCCACCCCCAAACACCCCCCCCGCCACCCACGTCATCCCACCCCCAAACACCTGCACCTGACCCATGTCACCCCACCCCCAACACCCCCCCGGCACCCATGTCACCCCACCCCCCAACATCCGCACCCGACCCATGTCACCCCACCCCCCAACACCCGCCGCCTCACCCCATATCACCCCACCCCTCAACACCCCCCCCGGCACCCATGTCACCCCACCCCCAACACCCACACACAACCCATGTCACCCCACCCCCCAACACCCCCCCCCCGGAACCCATGTCACCCCACCCCCCAACACTCGCACCCGACCCATGTCACCCCACCCCCCAACACCCCCCCGGGCTCAGATGTCACCCCACCCCCCATCACCCGCACCCCCCATGTCACCCCCCCCAACACCCCCCCGGCACCCATCTCACCCCACCCCCCCATCACCCGCACCCGACCCATGTTATCCCACCCCCAACCCCCCCCCGGCTCCCATGTCACCCCACCGCCCAACACCCACAAACGACCCATGTCACCCCAAACCCCAACACCCCCCGTCACCCATATCAACCCACCCCCCAACACCCCCCCCCCGGCACAAATGTCACCCCACCGCCCAACACCCCCTCCGGCACCCATGTCACCCCACGGCCCAACACCCCCCCCGGCACCCATGTCACCCCACGGCCCAACATCCAAACCCGGCCCATATCACCCCACCCCCAAACACCCCCCCCCGGCAACGATGTCACCCACGCCCCAACACCCGCACCCGAGCCAACTCACCCCACCCCCCCAACACACACCCGGGGCACCCATGTCACCCCAACTCCATCACCTGCACCCCACCCATGTCACCCCACACCCCCCCCCACCCCACCGTCACCCATGTCACCCCACCCCCAACACCCCCCCCGGCACCCATGTCACCCCACCCACAAACATCCGCAACCGACCCATGTCACGCCACCCTCAAACACCCCCGCGGCACCCATGTCACCCCACCCCCAAACACCCCCTCCGGCACCCATGTCACCCGACCCGCAATCACCCGCACCCGACCCATGTCACCCCACCCCCAAACACCCCGCACCCGACCCATGTCACCCCACCCCCAAACACCCCCCCGGCACCCATGTCACCCCACCCCCAAACACCCGCACCCGACCTATGTTACCCCACCCGCAACACCCCCCCCGGCACCCATGTCACCCCAACCCCAAACACCCGCACCCGACCCATGTCACCCCACCCCCAACACCCACAAACGACCTATGTCACCCCACCCCCCCAACACCCCCCCTGGCACCCATGTCACCCCACCCCCCAACACCCCCCCCGGCACCCATGTCACCCCACCGCTCAACACCCACACCCGACCCATGTCACCCCACCCCCCAACACCCCCCATCAACCATATCACCCCAGCCCTCAACACCCGCTCCGTCACCCAAATCACCCCACCCCCCCCAACACCTGCACCCGACCCATATCACCCCACCCCCCAACTACCGCCCCGTCACCCATATCACCCCACCCTCCAACACCTGCACCCATCCCATATCACCCCACCCCCCCCAACACCCGCTCCGTCACCCATATCACCCCACCCCCCAACACCTGCACCCGACCCATATCACCCCCACCCCCGAACACCCGCCCCGTCACCCATATCACCCCACCCCAAACACCTGCACCCGACCCAAATCACCCCACCTCCCTAATACCCGTCCCGTCACCCATATGATCCCACCCCCCAACACCTGCACCCGACCCATATCACCCCACCCCCCAACACCCGCCCCGTCACCCATATCACTCCACCCCCCAGCACCTTCACCCGACCCATATCACCCCACCCCCCAACACACGCCCCGTCACCCAAATCACCCCACCCCCAACACCTGAACCTGACCCATATAACCCCATCCCCCAATACCCGCCCCGTCACCCATATCAACCCACCCCGCAACACCTGCACCCAGCCCATATCACCCCACCCCCCAACACCTGCACGTGACCCATATCACCCCACGCCCCAACACCCAACCCGTCACCCATATCTCCCCATCCCCCAACACCTGCACCTGACCCATATCACCCCACCCCCCAACACCCGCCCCGTCACCCATATCACCCCACCCCCCAGCACCTGCACCCAACCCATATCACCGCACCCCCGAACACCCGCCCCGTCACCCATATCACCCCACCCCAAGCACCTGCACCCGACCCAAATCACCCCACCCCCCCAACACCCCGCCCCGTCACCCATATCACTCCACCCCCCAACACCTTCACCCGACCCATATCACCCCACCCCCCAACACCCGCCCCGTCACCCATATCACTCCACCCCCCAACACCTTCACCCGACCCATATCACCCCACGCCCCAACACCCGCCCCGTCACCCATATCACCGCACCCCCCAACACCTGAACCCGACCCATATCACCCCACCCCCCAACACTCTCCACGTCACCCATAGCAACCCACCCGCCTACACCCGCCCCCGACCCAAAACACCCCACCCCCAACACCCTACACATCACCCATAGCAACCCAACCCCAACACCCGCCCCCGACCCTTAGCAACCCAACACCAACACCCGCCCCGACCCAAAACACCCCAGCCCCCAATGTCACCCACAGCAACCCACCCCAACACATGCCCCCGACCCATAGCAACCTACCCCCCAACACCCACCACGTTACCCAAAGCAACCCACCCCCCAACATCACCCATAGCAACCCACCCCCAACACCGGCCCCCGACCCATAGCAAGAGACCCCCAACACCCCCCACGTCACCCAGAGCAATCCACCCCCCTAAACCCCCCATGTCACCCATTGCAACACACACCCCAGCACCCCCCACGTCACCCATAGCAATCCACCCCCCAACGCCTGTAGCGCTGTGTTCTGTGCGGGGGGTGTTGGGGGTGGGGTGTTTTGGGTGAGGTGGGAGGTGTTCTTGGGTGGGTTGTTTTGGGTGAGGGGAGGTGTTGGGGGGGGTGATTTGGGGGTCGGGGCGGGTGTTGGGGGGTGGGGTGTTATTGGTGAGGCTGGGGGTGTTGGGGGTTGTGTTTTTTGGGTGAGGTGGGGGGTGTTGCAGGTGGGGTGTTTTGGGTCGGGGGCGGGTGTTGGGGGGTGGACTGTTTTGGGTTAGGTGGGGGTGTGTTAGGGGGTGTAGTGTTTTTGGTCGGGGGCAGGCGTTGCGGGGGGGTGAGGTTTTTTTGGAGTTGGGGGTGGGGTGTTTTTGGTGGGGGGGTTGTTGTCGGGGGGTAGGGTGTTTTGGGTGAGGTGGGGTGTTTTGGGTGGGGGGGGTTGGGGGGTTGGGGTGTTTTGGGGGGGTCGGTGGCAGGTGTTGGGAGGTGGGGTGTTTTGTTTGAGGTGGGGGTGCTGGGGGATGTGGTGTATTTGGTCTGGGGGGGTTGGGGTGTGGGGTTTTTTGGGGGTCGGGGGCGGGCGTTGGGGGGGTTTTGGGGTGAGGTGTGGGGGTGTTGGGGCGTTGGGGTGTTTTGGGTGAGGGGGTGTTGGGGGTTGGGGTGTTTTGGGGGTCTGGGGGGTGGGGTGTGTTAGGTCGGGGAGGGTGTTGGGGGGTGGGGTGATTTTGGGTTTGGGGCGGGTGTTGGGAGGTGGGGTGTTTTGGGTCGGGGCCGGGTGTTGGGGGGGCGGTGTGGTGTTTTCGGTGAGGCTGGGGGTGTTGGGGGTTGTGTTTTTTGGCTGAGGTGGGGGGGGGGTGTTTTGGGTCGGGGGCGGGTGTTGGGGGTGGTGTGTTTTGGATCGGGGTGGCGGGTGTTGGGGGGGGTGGGGTGTTTTGGGTTAAGTGGGGGGGTGTTCCGGGTTGGGGTTTTTTGGGTGTTGGGGGGGTGGGATGTTTTGGGTCGGGGAGGGTGTTGGGGGGTTGTAGCGGGGTGGGATGTTTTAGGTGATGCGGTGTTGGTGGGGGGGGTGGGGTGTTTTCAGTCGGGGTGCGGGCGTTGGGGGTGGGATGTTTTGGGGTGAGGCGGGGTGTATTGGGGGTTGGTGTTTCTTCGGTGACGTGGCAGGTGTTGGGGGTGGGGTGTTTTGGGTCGGGGGCAGGTGTTGAGGGTTGCGGTTTTTTGGGGGTTGGGGGCGGGCGTTGGGGGGGTTTTGTGGGGGTGTTGGGGGGAGGTGGGTTGTTTTGGGTGAGGTGGGGTGTGTTAGGGAGGTAGGGTGTTTTGGTAGTTGGGGGGCATTGTTTGGGGGTGGGGTTTTTTGTGTGAGTTGGGGGTGTTGAGGGTGGGGTTTTTTCAGTCGGGGGCAGGTGTTGGGGGGGTGTTTTGGGTGAGTTGGGGGGGTGGTGGCGAGGGAGGTGGGGGTGGTGGCGAGTGAGGTTAGGGTGGTTCGACCCGTGGCTTGGCGTGGTGGCATCGGCGGTTGGGGTGGTGGGATCTGTGTCCTGGAGGTTGTGGCGGCGGAGGTTGGAGGGGTCTGTTCCGTTGCCTGGGAGTGTTGGTGTCGGAGGTTGGGGGGCCTCGGATCAACCTCCTCCCGTCACCCAAAACACCACTCCACCAAGACTCGCACCTCATCCATTGTGCCCCCCCCACCGAGAGCCCCCCTAACCCTTAACACCCCTCCCACCAACACCCCCACTTCACTCCTCCAACCAAGACGTCCCACTTCACGCATATCACCCTTCCTATCAACAGCGTTACTTCAACCATAATACCGTAGCCACCAACATACCACACCCTAGCGAACACCCCGCCAACCTCATCCATATCAGCCTTCCTAGGCACAGACCATCCACCGCTGCCATAATTCCCCTCCTACTAACAGCCACCTACCTCGACCAAAACACCCAACCCAATAAACACCCCCCCAACCACACCGACAACACCCCTCCACCTCAGCCATTATCCCCCCCGCAAGCAACACTCCCCACCTGATCCATAATAACCCCTCCTACCAAAAGCCCCCAACCTCAGCCATAACACCCCACCCACCCCCTTCACCAATGACACCCCGCCACCAACACCTCCCACCTCACCCTTAACACCCTTCCTAACAACACACCACCCCATCTCCCATAGCTCCCGCTCCTACTAACACGCCACCACCTCACCCATAGCACGCCTCCCACCAACAGTCCCCATCTCACCCATAATACACCTCATCAAAAGCCCCCAACTTAGCCATAACACCGCACTCAACAACACCCCCCCGACCCAATTTACCCATAGAACCCTAACCACCAACAACCCCACTTTACCCGTAACACTCTTCACACAAAAAAACACCCACCTCACCAATAATTCCCCTCCCTCCAGCACAGCACACCTCATCCATAGCAACCATCCTACCAACACAACTCCGCCTCACCATTAAGAACCCTCCTACCAACAACCACTCCACAGTACCCTGTCACCACACCTCAGTCATAACCTTAACCATAAACACCCCCCCGTCACCTCACCCATAATACCCCACCCACCAACACCATCGCACCTCACCCATGACACCCAAGCCACTAACATCTCCCACCGCACCTAACAGCACCCCACCCACCAACACTCCCCCACATCATCCATAATACCCCTTCTACCAAATCACACAGAGCGACCCACCTAACAAAACAAACCACATCAAACATAACGCCTAACTCGCCCTCACCCCGCCACTTCAAACATGATACCCAGACCACGAACAACCCGCACCTCACCCATAACAACCTTCCTACCAACACAACGCCTCACAAGTAACACCCCGCCCACCTGAGCCACAGTATCCTTGCCACTAGAATACTCCACCTCAACCATAATACTGCAACCACCAACACGCCCCCACCCCTTTCCCCCATAACAGCACACCCACCTAATGCATAACATCCCTAAACTCATCCATGACACGCAGCCCACAAACACCGCCCCCCCGCACCTCAGCCATAACACACAACTTACCAAACCCCCAGCTCTCCCACAATAACCCTCCTTCCAACAGGCCCCACTTCACCCATACAACCCCTCCAACCAAAACCCTCCACCTCAACCACCCACACTTCAGGCATAATACTCCAGACACCAACACCGCCGACCTAACCCATAACTCTAACCAATCCACCCCCCCCAACCTCACCCATAACACTACAACCACAAACACCTCCCCCATAATAGCCCACCCACCAACGCCCCCGACCTCACCCATAGCACCACTCCCTCGAACACTCCTCCCAGAGTACCCAAACAATAACACCCCTCACCTCAGCTATAAAACCCACACTACCAAACACCCACGTCACCCTTCACAGCCCAGCGACCACCCCCCCGATCACTCCCCACCTGATCCATAATACCCCTCCTACCAAAAGCCCCATCCTCACCATAACACCCCTCCGAACAACCCACCCCTTCACAGATAGCACCCCACATACCAACACCCTCCCACCCTACCTCAACCACAATACATCCACATCAGCCATGGCCCCCCCCAGCCACCAACACCTCCCACCTCATCCATAATAATCCTCCCACAAACAGACCCCCCCCACCTCACCCATAAGCCTAATCCTAAGCCATAGCACACCCTCCTACCAACACCCCCCCCAATCAAAACCATAAAACGTCACCCACCCACCCCCCACCGATGATACCCAGCCCATCTCATTAATAACACCCCACCCACCTAAACCAAACGTATTCCTGGAACCAACACCCCACTTCATGACCGATAACACCCCTCCCACCAACACACTCCCTCTCCACCATAGTACAACAACAACCAGCACCCCCCCCCCTTCAGCTATAACGCACCTCGAACCAGCAAGACCCACCTCAACCATAGCACACCTCCTTCCAACACCCCGCAACTCATCCATAACCCTAATCCATCAACAGCCCCCACCTCAACCCAGCCACCAATACACCCAAAACCTTAATTCTTCAACACCTCCCACCTCAACCATGACACCCCTCTTACCAATAGTCCCCCATCTAAGCTATAACTCCCCTCCGACCAACATCCCTCACTTCACCCGTAACACACTACCCACCAACCCCAGCCACCTCACCCATAGCACCCTTCCCACCGCCACCTCAGCCATAACACCAGTACCACCAACACGCCCCCCCATTAAACATTAACACCCCTGCTACAGATGCCAACCTCAACCAAAATACCTTACCCACCAACATCCCCCCATTCACCCATAACTCTCCATCCACCAATACCCTCCCACCTCAGCCACGACATCCCACCCACGAACATGCCCCACCTCACCAACACCACCACACATAGCAACACCCCCCCAACATCTCCCACCTCACCTATCGCACCACTCCCACCAACTCCCCCACAGCACCCCACCCACCAACAATCCCCTACATCAACCACAATACTGCACCCACCAACACCCCGACGTCACCTGAGCCACAGTATCCTTGCCACTAGCATACTCCACCTCAAACATAATACTGCAACCACCAACACGCCCCTCACCCCTTCCCCCATAAGAGCACACCCACCTAATGCATAACATCCCTCACCTCACCCATGACACGCAGCCCACAAACACCGCCCCCCGCACCTCAGCCATAACACACAACCCACCAAACACCCAGCTCTCCCACAATCACGCTGCTTCCAGCAGGCCCCACTTCACCCATAGAACCCCTCCAACCAAAACCCTCCACCTCAACCACCCACACTTCACGCATAAGACTCCAGCCACCAACACCGCCGACCTAACGCATAACTCTAACAAACCAACAACCCCCGCACAACCTCAACTATAATACTACAACCACAAACACCTACCCCATAATAGCCCAGCCACCAACGCCCCCGACCTCACCCATAGCACGGCTCCCACGAACACTCCTCCCACACTACCCAAGCCACCAACCTCACCAATAACACCCCTCACCTCAGCTATAAAACCCACACTACAAAACACCCACGTCACCCTTCACAGCCCAGCGACCAGCACCGCCCCCACAACTCCCCACCTGATCCATAATACCTTTCCTACCAAAAGCCCCCAACCTCACCATAACACCCCTCCCAACAACCCACGCCTTCACAGATAGCACCCCACATACCAACACCCTCCCACCCTACCTCAACCATAACATCCACCCACCCTACCTCAACCATAACACATCCACATCAGCCATGGCCCCCCCACCCACCAACACCTCCCACCTCATCCATAATAATCCTCCCACCAACAGACCCCCCCACCTGTCCCATAAGCCTAAACCTAAGCCATAGCACACCTTCCTACCAACACCCCCCCATCTCAACCATAAAAACCTCACCCCACCACCCACCCCCACCAATGATACCCAGGCCATCAACACCCCGCAATTCACCCATAGCACCCGTCCCACCATCACAGCGCTCCTCACCATTAACAGCCATCCTACCAAGACAACAATGCCTCACAAGTAAAACCCCTCTCACCTAAGCCATAGTGTCTGTGCCACCAACACTCCACCCATCATATATAAACCTTACAATCAACACCCCCCCGACACACTTCACCCATAGTACCCGACCCACCAACACACTCCACCTCAACCATAATACTGCAACCACCAATACCCCCTTCCCCCATATACCCCCACCTATACTTCCCACCAATACAACCACCTCAGCCATAACAACCGTCCTACCTACCCCCGCCCCATCTCAACCATAACACCTCACCCACCCTCACCCCAACGTCAGCTGTAACACCCCTTCACTAAACCCCCCCCTTCACCTTTAGCATCCACCAAAAAAAACACCCCCCTCACATCACCCCAGCCACAAACAACCCCCACCTCACCCATAATACCGCGCCCAACAACTCACCCCACCTTAACTATAATACTCCATCCACCAACACACCCCTTTCACCCATAACACTCCTCCTACTAACAACCCCCCCCAGCTCACCCGTAACCCTAACCTTCACACCCGCACCTTATCCATAACACCCATCCTACCAAACCCCCCCACCTCACCGATAACAGCTCAGCCACCACTCACCCCGTCTCACTCACAGCACCCCTCCAACCAACATAGCTCACCTCACCGATAACAACCTTCCTACCGACACAACGCCTCACAAGTAACACCCCGCCCACCTGAGCCACAGTATCCTTGCCACTAGCATACTCCACCTCAAACATAATACTGCAACCACCAACATGCCCCTCACCCCTTCCCCCATAAGAGCACACCCAACTAATGCATAACATCCCTCACCTCACCCATGACACGCAGCCCACCAAACACCCAGCTCTCCCATAATCACCCTCCTTCCAGCAGGCCCCACTTCACCCATAGAACCCCTCCAACCAAAACCCTCCACCTCAACCACCCATACTTCACGCATAATACTCCAGCCACCAACACCGCCGACCTAACGCATAACTCTAACCAACCCCCCACGCCCCACAACTTCAACCACAATACTACAACCACAAACACCATAATAGCCCAGCCACCAACGCCCCCGACCTCACCCATAGCACGGTTCCCACGAACACTCCTCCCACACTACCCAAGCCACCAACCTCACCAATAACACCCCTCACCTCAGCTATAAAACCCACACTACCAAACACCCACGTCACCCTTCACAGCCCAGCGACCAGCACCGCCCCCACACTCCCCATTTGATCCATAATACCCCATCCTACCAAAAGCCCCCAACCTCACCATAACACCCCTCCCAAAAACCCACGCCTTCACAGATAGCACCCCACATACCAACACCCTCCCACCCTACCTCAACCATAACACCCACCCACCCTACCTCAACCATAACACATCCACATCAGCCATGGCCCCCCCACCCACCAACACCTCCCACCTCATCCATAATAATCCTCCCACCAACAGACCCCCCCACCTCTCCCATAAGCCTAAACCTAAGCCATAGCACACCTTCCTACCAACACCCCCCCATCTCAACCATAAAAACCTCACACCCCCCCCCACCCCCCCACCGATGATACCCAGGCCATCAACACCCCGCAATTCACCCATAGCACCCGTCCCACCATCACAGCGCTCCTCACTATTAACAGCCATCCTACCAAGACAACAAGGCCTCACAAGTAAAACCCCTCCCACCTAAGCCATAGTGTCTGTGCCACCAACACTCCACCCATCATATATAAACCTTACAATCAACACCCCCCCGACACACTTCACCCATAGTACCCGACCCACCAACACAATCCACCTCAACCATAATACTGCAACCACCAATACCCCCTTCCCCCATATACGCCCACCTATACCTTCCCACCAATACCCCCACCTCAGCCATAACAACCGTCCTACCTTCCCCCGCCCCCATCTCAACCATAACACCTCACCCACCCACACCCCGCACTTCACCCATGATACCCAGGCCAACAAGACCCCCCACCTCACCGATAATTCCCCTCACACCAACACAGCACAACTTATCCATAACAACCATCCTACCAACACAACACCGCCTCACCAATAACACCCCCTCCTACCTCAATCATAACACCTCAACCAGACACAACTTCTCCCCCTTTCACCCATGATACCCAGACCACCAACACCCTGCACCTCACCCATAGCACCCCTCCCACCAACAACTCCCCCAATACACCAATGACAACCCAGCCATCTCACTCATAGCACACCTCCTTTCAACACCCCCACCTAATTCATAACCCTAATCCATCAACAGCTCCCACCTCACCCCAGCCACCAACACCTTAATTCTTCAACACCTCCCACTTCAACCATGACACCCCTCTTACCAAGCGTCCCCACCTCAGCTATAACACCCCTCCGACCAACATCCCTCACCTCACCCGTAACACACAACCCACCAACCCCAACCACCTCACCCTTAGCACCCTTCCCACCAACACCGCCACCTCAGCCATAACACCAATACGACCAACACCCCCCATTACACCTTAACACCCCTACTACAGATCCCAACCTCAACCAAAATCCCTCACCCACCAACATCCCCCCATTCACCCTTAACTCTCCACCCACCAATACCCTCCCACCTCAGCCATGACACCCCACCCAATAACATGCCCCACCTCACCGACAACACGCCTGCCACCAGCACCACCCCAACTCAACCACAACAATTCACCCGTACCACCAGCCATAGCAACACCCCCGCCAACCATAAAATCCCACCCACCAACTCCTATGACACCCCAGCCAGCAACAACTCCCACCTCACCTACCGAAGCAATCCCACCAACTCTCCCCACTTCATCCATAGCGCCCCTCATACCAACACGCCCGACTTCACCCACAGCAACCCACCCACCAAAAATCCCCTACATCAATCACAATACTGCACCCACCAACACCCCGACGTCAGCTATAACACCCCTTACCTAGAACCCCCCTTCACCTTTAGCATCCAACAAAAAAACACCCCCCCACATCACCCCAGCCACTAACAACCCCACCTCACTCATAATACAGCGCCCAACAACACACCCCACCTTAACTATAATACTCCAACCACCAACACCCCCGCTTTCACCCATAACACTCCTCCTACTCACAACCCCCCAGCTCACCCGTAAACCTAACCTTCACAACCGTACCTCATCCATAACACCCATCCTACCAAACCCCCCTCACCCATAACAGCTCAGCCACCACTCCCCCCGCGTCTCACTCATAGCACCCCTCCAACTAACACAGCACACCTCACCCACAACAACCTTCCTACCAACACAACGCCTCACAAGTAACACCCCGCCCACCTCAGCCATAGTATCCATGCCACTAGCATACTCCACCTCAACCATAATACTGCAACCACCAACACTCCCCGACCCCTTCCCCCGTAACACCCCTCCTAACAGCACACCCACCTAACGCATAACATCCCTCCCCTCACCCATGACACGCAGCCCACAAACACCGCGCCCCGCACCTCAGCCATAACACACAACCTACCAAACCCCCAGCTCTCCCATAATAACCCTCCTTCCAACAGGCCCCACTTCACCCATAGAACCCCTCCAACCAACACAGCGCACCTCACCCATAAAAACCATCCTACCAACACAACGCCTAACAATCAACACCTCACCCATAGTATCCCACTCACCAACACACTCTACCACAACCATAATACTGCCACCACCAAAACCCCCCCTTCCCCATAACACCCGCACCACAGCCATACAACCGTCCTACCAACCCCACCCCCCGCATCTCAACCAGAACACCTCACCCACCCACACTTCACCCGCCATACCCAGGCCAACAACGCCCCCCCCCACCCATAATAAGAGTTCACCCAAAGCCACCAACCTCAGCCATAGCATGCCTTCCAACACCCCCCCTCCCCGCCACTTCACCCTTAGAACACCACCCACCAACACCCCCTGCCTCACCCATAAAATCCCTTCCTACAAAAACCCTCCCACCTCACCTATGATTCCCCACCCACGAAAATAGCCCACCTTACCAATAACCACCATTCTATGAAACTCACACGAGCTCATCAATAACACCCCTCCGACCAACACCCCCACCCATCTAAACCAAAAGTACTCCTGGAACCAACACCCCACTTCATGACCGATAACACCCCTCCCACCAACACACTCCCTCTCCACCATAGTACAACAACAACCAGCACCCTCCCCTTCAGCTATAACGCACCTCGAACCAGCAAGACCCACCTCAACCATAGCACACCTCCTTCCAACACCCCGCAACTCATCCATAACCCTAACCCATCAACAGCCCCCACCTCAACCCAGCCACCAATACACCCAAAACCTTAATTCTCCAACACCTCCCACCTCAACCATGACACCCCTCTTACCAATAGTCCCCCACCTAAACTATAACTCCCCTCCGACCAACATCCCTCACCTCACCCGTAACACACAACCCACCAACCCCGGCCACCTCACCCATAGCACCCTTCCCACCGCCACCTCAGCCATAACTCCAGTACCACCAACACGCCCCATTAAACATTAACACCCCTGCTACAGATGCCAACCTCAACCAACATACCTTACCCACCAACATCCCCCCATTCACCCATAACTCTCCATCCACCAATACCCTCCAACCTCAGCCACGACATCCCATCCACGAACATGCCCCACCTCACCAACACTCAACCACAACACTTCACCCGTACCACCACACATAGCAACACCCCCGCCAACCATAACATCCCACCCACCAATACCTATGACACCCCAGCCACCAACATCTGCCACCTCACCAATCGCACCACTCCCACCAACTCCCCCCCACTTCATCCATAGCACCCCTCATACCAACACGCCCCACTTCACCCATAGCACCCCTCCCACCATTAACTCCCCCAATACACCAATGACAACCCAGCCACCTCACTCATAGCACACCTCCTTCCAACACCCCCCACCTCATCCCAGCCACCAACACCTTAATTCTTCAACACCTCCCACTTCAACCATGACACCCCTCTTACCAAGAGTCCCCACCTCAGCTATAACACCCCTCCGACCAACATCCCTCACCTCACCCGTAACACACAACCCACCAACCCCAACCACCTCACCCTTAGCACCCTTCCCACCGACTGCGCCACCTCAGCCATAACACCAATACGACCAACACCCCCCATTACACCTTAACACCCCACTACAGATCCCAACCTCAACCAAAATCCCTCACCCACCAACATCCCCCCATTCACCCTTAACTCTCCACCCACCAATACCCTCCCACCTCAGCCATGACACCCCACCCAATAACATGCCCCACCTCAACGACAACACGCCTGCCACCAACACCACCCCAAATCAACCACAACAATTCACCCGTACCACCAGCCATAGCAACACCCCCGCCAACCATAAAATCCCACCCACCAACTCCTATGACACCCCAGCCAGCAACAACTCCCACCTCACCTATCGAAGCAATCCCACCAACTCTCCCCACTTCATCCATAGCGCCCCTCATACCAAAACGCCCCACTTCACCCACAGCAACCCACCCACCAAAAATCCCCTACATCAATCACAATACTGCACCCACCAACACCCCGACGTCAGCTATAACACCCCTTACCTAGAACCCCCCTTCACCTTTAGCATCCAACAAAAAAACACCCCCCCACATCACCCCAGCCACTAACAACCCCCACCTCACTCATAATACAGCGCCCAACAACACACCCCACCTTAACTATAATACTCCAACCACCAACACCCCCGCTTTCACCCATAACACTCCTCCTACTCACAACCCCCCAGCTCACCCGTAAACCTAACCTTCACACCCGTACCTCATCCATAACACCCATCCTACCAAACCCCCCTCACCCATAACAGCTCAGCCACCACTCCCCCCGCGTCTCACTCATAGCACCCCTCCAACTAACACAGCGCACCTCACCCACAACAACCTTCCTACCAACACAACGCCTCACAAGTAACACCCCGCCCACCTGAGCCATAGTATCCTTGCCACTAGCATACTAAACCTCAACCATAATACTGCAACCACCAACACTCCCCGACCCCTTCCCCCGTAACACCCCTCCTAACAGCACACCCACCTAACGCATAACATCCCTCCCCTCACCCATGACACGCAGCCCACAAACACCGCGCCCCGCACCTCAGCCATAACACACAACCTACCAAACCCCCAGCTCTCCCATAATAACCCTCCTTCCAACAGGCCCCACTTCACCCATAGAACCCCTCCAACCAACACAACGCACCTCACCCATAAAAACCATCCTACCAACACAACGCCTAACAATCAACACCTCACCCATAGTATCCCACTCACCAACACACTCTACCACAACCATAATACTGCAACCACCAAAACCCCCCCTTCCCCATAACACCCGCACCACAGCCATACAACCGTCCTACCAACCCCACCCCCCGCATCTCAACCAGAACACCTCACCCACCCACACTTCACCCGCCATACCCAGGCCAACAACGCCCCCCCCCACCCATAATAAGAGCTCACCCAAAGCCACCAACCTCAGCCATAGCATGCCTTCCAACACCCCCCCTCCCCGCCACTTCACCCTTAGAACACCACCCACCAACACCCCCTGCCTCACCCATAAAATCCCTTCCTACAAAAACCCTCCCACCTCACCTATGATTCCCCACCCACGAAAATAGCCCACCTTACCAATAACCACCATTCTATGAACCTCACACGATCTCATCAATAACACCCCTCTGACCAACACCAAACCTACCTAAACCAAAAGTACTCCTGGAACCAACACCCCACTTCATGACGGATAACACCCCTCCCACCAACACACTCCCTCTCCACCATAGTACAACAACAACCAGCACCCTCCCCTTCAGCTATAACGCACCTCGAGCCAGCAAGACCCACCTCAACCATAGCACACCTCCTTCCAACACCCCGCAACTCATCCATAACCCTAATCCATCAACAGCCCCCACCTCAACCCAGCCACCAATACACCCAAAACCTTAATTCTCCAACACCTCCCACCTCAACCATGACACCCCTCTTACCAATAGTCCCCCAACTAAGCTATAACTCCCCTCCGACCAACATCCCTCACCTCACCCGTAACACACAACCCACCAACCCCGGCCACCTGACCCATAGCACCCTTCCCACCGCCACCTCAGCCATAACACCAGTACCACCAACACGCCCCATTAAACATTAACACCCCTGCTACAGATGCCAATCTCAACCAACATACCTTACCCACCAACATCCCCCCATTCACCCATAACTCTCCATCCACCAATACCCTCCAACCTCAGCCACGACATCCCATCCACGAACATGCCCCACCTCACCAACACTCAACCACAACACTTCACCCGTACCACCACACATAGCAACACCCCCGCCAACCATAACATCCCACCCACCAATACCTATGACACCCCAGCCACCAACATCTGCCACCTCACCAATCGCACCACTCCCACCAACTCCCCCCCACTTCACCCATAGCACCCCTCCCACCATCAACTCCCCCAATACACCAATGACAACCCAGCCACCTCACTCATAGCACAACTCCTTCCAACACCCCCACCTCATTCATAGCCCTAATCCATCAACAGCTCCCACCTCACCCCAGCCACCAACACCTTAATTCTTCAACACCTCCCACTTCAACCATGACACCCCTCTTACCAAGAGTCCCCACCTCAGCTATAACACCCCTCCGACCAACATCCCTCACCTCACCCGTAACACACAACCCACCAACCCCAACCACCTCACCCTTAGCACCCTTCCCACCGACTGCGCCACCTCAGCCATAACACCAATACGACCAACACCCCCCATTACACCTTAACACCCCTACTACAGATCCCAACCTCAACCAAAATCCCTCACCCACCAACATCCCCCCATTCACCCTTAACTCTCCACCCACCAATACCCTCCCACCTCAGCCATGACACCCCACCCAATAACATGCCCCACCTCAACGACAACACGCCTGCCACCAACACCACCCCAAATCAACCACAACAATTCACCCGTACCACCAGCCATAGCAACACCCCCGCCAACCATAAAATCCCACCCACCAACTCCTATGACACCCCAGCCAGCAACAACTCCCACCTCACCTATCGAAGCAATCCCACCAACTCTCCACACTTCATCCATAGCGCCCCTCATACCAACACGCCCCACTTCACCCACAGCAACCCACCCACCAAAAATCCCCTACATCAATCACAATACTGCACCCACCAACACCCCGACGTCAGCTATAACACCCCTTACCTAGAACCCCCCTTCACCTTTAGCATCCAACAAAAAAACACCCCCCCACATCACCCCAGCCACTAACAACCCCCACCTCACTCATAATACAGCGCCCAACAACACACCCCACCTTAACTATAATACTCCAACAACCAACACCCCCGCTTTCACCCATAACACTCCTCCTACTCACAAGCCCCCAGCTCACCCGTAAACCTAACCTTCACACCCGTACCTCATCCATAACACCCATCCTACCAAACCCCCCTCACCCATAACAGCTCAGCCACCACTCCCCCCGCGTCTCACTCATAGCACCCCTCCAACTAACACAGCGCACCTCACCCACAACAACCTTCCTACCAACACAACGCCTCACAAGTAACACCCCGCCCACCTGAGCCATAGTATCCATGCCACTAGCATACTCCACCTCAACCATAATCCTGCAACCACCAACACTCCACGACCCCTTCCCCCGTAACACCCCTCCTAACAGCACACCCACCTAACGCATAACATCCCTCCCCTCACCCATGACACGCAGCCCACAAACACCGCGCCCCGCACCTCAGCCATAACACACAACCTACCAAACCCCCAGCTCTCCCATAATAACCCTCCTTCCAAAAGGCCCCACTTCACCCATAGAACCCCTCCAACCAACACAAAGCACCTCACCCATAAAAACCATCCTACCAACACAACGCCTAACAATCAACACCTCACCCATAGTATCCCACTCACCAACACACTCTACCACAACCATAATACTGCCACCACCAAAACCCCCCCTTCCCCATAACACCCGCACCACAGCCATAAAACCGTCCTACCAACCCCACCCCCCGCATCTCAACCAGAACACCTCACCCACCCACACTTCACCCGCCATACCCAGGCCAACAACGCCCCCCCCCACCCATAATAAGAGCTCACCCAAAGCCACCAACCTCAGCCATAGCATGCCTTCCAACACCCCCCCTCCCCGCCACTTCACCCTTAGAACACCACCCACCAACACCCCCTGCCTCACCCATAAAATCCCTTCCTAAAAAAACCCTCCCACCTCACCTATGATTCCCCGCCCACGAAAATAGCCCACCTTACCAATAACCACCATTCTATGAACCTCACACGATCTCATCAATAACACCCCTCTGACCAACACCAAACCTACCTAAACCAAAAGTACTCCTGGAACCAACACCCCACTTCATGACCGATAACACCCCTCCCACCAACACACTCCCTCTCCACCATAGTACAACAACAACCAGCACCCTCCCCTTCAGCTATAACGCACCTCGAGCCAGCAAGACCCACCTCAACCATAGCACACCTCCTTCCAACACCCCGCAACTCATCCATAACCCTAAGCCATCAACAGCCCCCACCTCAACCCAGCCACCAATACACCCAAAACCTTAATTCTCCAACACCTCCCACCTCAACCATGACACCCCTCTTACCAATAGTCCCCCACCTAAGCTATAACTCCCCTCCGACCAACATCCCTCACCTCACCCGTAACACACAACCCACCAACCCCGGCCACCTGACCCATAGCACCCTTCCCACCGCCACCTCAGCCATAACACCAGTACCACCAACACGCCCCATTAAACATTAACACCCCTGCTACAGATGCCAACCTCAACCAACATACCTTACCCACCAACATTACCCCATTCACCCATAACTCTCCATCCACCAATACCCTCCAACCTCAGCCACGACATCCCATCCACGAACATGCCCCACCTCACCAACACTCAACCACAACACTTCACCCGTACCACCACACATAGCAACACCCCCGCCAACCATAACATCCCACCCACCAATACCTATGACACCCCAGCCACCAACATCTGCCACCTCACCAATCGCACCACTCCCACCAACTCCCCCCCACTTCATCCATAGCACCCCTCATACCAACACGCCCCACTTCACCCATAGCACCCCTCCCACCATAAACTCCCCCAATACACCAATGACAACCCAGCCACCTCACTCATAGCACACCTCCTTCCAACACCCCCCACCTCATCCCAGCCACCAACACCTTAATTCTTCAACACCTCCCACTTCAACCATGACACCCCTCTTACCAAGAGTCCCCACCTCAGCTATAACACCCCTCCGACCAACATCCCTCACCTCACCCGTAACACACAACCCACCAACCCCAACCACCTCACCCTTAGCACCCTTCCCACCGACTGCGTCACCTCAGCCATAACACCAATACGACCAACACCCCCCATTACACCTTAACACCCCACTACAGATCCCAACCTCAACCAAAATCCCTCACCCACCAACATACCCCCATTCACCCTTAACTCTCCACCCACCAATACCCTCCCACCTCAGCCATGACACCCCACCCAATAACATGCCCCACCTCAACGACAACACGCCTGCCACCAACACCACCCCAACTCAACCACAACAATTCACCCGTAACACCAGCCATAGCAACACCCCCGCCAACCATAAAATCCCACCCACCAACTCCTATGACACCCCAGCCAGCAACAACTCCCACCTCACCTATCGAAGCAATCCCACCAACTCTCCACACTTCATCCATAGCGCCCCTCATACCAACACGCCCCACTTCACCCACAGCAACCCACCCACCAAAAATCCCCTACATCAATCACAATACTGCACCCACCAACACCCCGACGTCAGCTATAACACCCCTTACCTAGAACCCCCCTTCACCTTTAGCATCCAACAAAAAAACACCCCCCCACATCACCCCAGCCACTAACAACCCCCACCTCACTCATAATACAGCGCCCAACAACACACCCCACCTTAACTATAATACTCCAACCACCAACACCCCCGCTTTCACCCATAACACTCCTCCTACTCACAACCCCCCAGCTCACCCGTAAACCTAACCTTCACACCCGTACCTCATCCATAACACCCATCCTACCAAACCCCCCTCACCCATAACAGCTCAGCCACCACTCCCCCCGCGTCTCACTCATAGCACCCCTCCAACTAACACAGCGCACCTCACCCACAACAACCTTCCTACCAACACAACGCCTCACAAGTAACACCCCGCCCACCTGAGCCATAGTATGCATGCCACTAGCATACTCCACCTCAACCATAATCCTGCAACCACCAACACTCCACGACCCCTTCCCCCGTAACACCCCTCCTAACAGCACACCCACCTAACGCATAACATCCCTCCCCTCACCCATGACACGCAGCCCACAAACACCGCGCCCCGCACCTCAGCCATAACACACAACCTACCAAACCCCCAGCTCTCCCATAATAACCCTCCTTCCAACAGGCCCCACTTCACCCATAGAACCCCTCCAACCAACACAACGCACCTCACCCATAAAAACCATCCTACCAACACAACGCCTAACAATCAACACCTCACCCATAGTATCCCACTCACCAACACACTCTACCACAACCATAATACTGCAACCACCAAAACCCCCCCTTCCCCATAACACCCGCACCACAGCCATACAACCGTCCTACCAACCCCACCCCCCGCATCTCAACCAGAACACCTCACCCACCCACACTTCACCCGCCATACCCAGGCCAACAACGCCCCCCCCCACCCATAGTAAGAGCTCACCCAAAGCCACCAACCTCAGCCATAGCATGCCTTCCAACACCCCCCCTCCCCGCCACTTCACCCTTAGAACACCACCCACCAACACCCCCTGCCTCACCCATAAAATCCCTTCCTACAAAAACCCTCCCACCTGACCTATGATTCCCCACCCACGAAAATAGCCCACCTTACCAATAACCACCATTCTATGAACCTCACACGATCTCATCAATAACACTCCTCTGACCAACACCAAACCTACCTAAACCAAAAGTACTCCTGGAACCAACACCCCACTTCATGACCGATAACACCCCTCCCACCAACACACTCCCTCTCCACCATAGTACAACAACAACCAGCACCCTCCCCTTCAGCTATAACGCACCTCGAGCCAGCAAGACCCACCTCAACCATAGCACACCTCCTTCCAACACCCCGCAACTCATCCATAACCCTAATCCATCAACAGCCCCCACCTCAACCCAGCCACCAATACACCCAAAACCTTAATTCTCCAACACCTCCCACCTCAACCATGACACCCCTCTTACCAATAGTCCCCCACCTAAGCTATAACTCCCCTCCGACCAACATCCCTCACCTCACCCGTAACACACAACCCACCAACCCCGGCCACCTGACCCATAGCACTCTTCCCACCGCCACCTCAGCCATAACACCAGTACCACCAACACGCCCCATTAAACATTAACACCCCTGCTACAGATGCCAACCTCAACCAACATACCTTACCCACCAACATCCCCCCATTCACCCATAACTCTCCATCCACCAATACCCTCCAACCTCAGCCACGACATCCCATCCACGAACATGCCCCACCTCACCAACACTCAACCACAACACTTCACCCGTACCACCACACATAGCAACACCCCCGCCAACCATAACATCCCACCCACCAATACCTATGACACCCCAGCCACCAACATCTGCCACCTCACCAATCGCACCACTCCCACCAACTCCCCCCCACTTCATCCATAGCACCCCTCATACCAACACGCCCCACTTCACCCATAGCACCCCTCCCACCATCAACTCCCCCAATACACCAATGACAACCCAGCCACCTCACTCATAGCACAACTCCTTCCAACACCCCCACCTCATTCATAGCCCTAATCCATCAACAGCTCCCACCTCACCCCAGCCACCAACACCTTAATTCTTCAACACCTCCCACTTCAACCATGACACCCCTCTTACCAAGAGTCCCCACCTCAGCTATAACACCCCTCCGACCAACATCCCTCACCTCACCCGTAACACACAACCCACCAACCCCAACCACCTCACCCTTAGCACCCTTCCCACCGACTGCGCCACCTCAGCCATAACACCAATACGACCAACACCCCCCATTACACCTTAACACCCCTACTACAGATCCCAAACTCAACCAAAATCCCTCACCCACCAACATCCCCCCATTCACCCTTAACTCTCCACCCACCAATACCCTCCCACCTCAGCCATGACACCCCACCCAATAACATGCCCCACCTCAACGACAACACGCCTGCCACCAACACCACCCCAAATCAACCACAACAATTCACCCGTACCACCAGCCATAGCAACACCCCCGCCAACCATAAAATCCCACCCACCAACTCCTATGACACCCCAGCCAGCAACAACTCCCACCTCACCTATCGAAGCAATCCCACCAACTCTCCACACTTCATCCATAGCGCCCCTCATACCAACACGCCCCACTTCACCCACAGCAACCCACCCACCAAAAATCCCCTACATCAATCACAATACTGCACCCACCAACACCCCGACGTCAGCTATAACACCCCTTACCTAGAACCCCCCTTCACCTTTAGCATCCAACAAAAAAACACCCCCCCCACATCACCCCAGCCACTAACAACCCCCACCTCACTCATAATACAGCGCCCAACAACACACCCCACCTTAACTATAATACTCCAACAACCAACACCCCCGCTTTCACCCATAACACTCCTCCTACTCACAAGCCCCCAGCTCACCCGTAAACCTAACCTTCACACCCGTACCTCATCCATATCACCCATCCTACCAAACCCCCCTCACCCATAACAGCTCAGCCACCACTCCCCCCGCGTCTCACTCATAGCACCCGTCCAACTAACACAGCGCACCTCACCCACAACAACCTTCCTACCAACACAACGCCTCACAAGTAACACCCCGCCCACCTGAGCCATAGTATCCATGCCACTAGCATACTCCACCTCAACCATAATCCTGCAACCACCAACACTCCACGACCCCTTCCCCCGTAACACCCCTCCTAACAGCACACCCACCTAACGCATAACATCCCTCCCCTCACCCATGACACGCAGCCCACAAACACCGCGCCCCGCACCTCAGCCATAACACACAACCTACCAAACCCCCAGCTCTCCCATAATAACCCTCCTTCCAACAGTCCCCACTTCACCCATAGAACCCCTCCAACCAACACAAAGCACCTCACCCATAAAAACCATCCTACCAACACAACGCCTAACAATCAACACCTCACCCATAGTATCCCACTCACCAACACACTGTACCACAACCATAATACTGCCACCACCAAAACCCCCCCTTCCCCATAACACCCGCACCACAGCCATACAACCGTCCTACCAACCCCACCCCCCGCATCTCAACCAGAACACCTCACCCACCCACACTTCACCCGCCATACACAGGCCAACAACGCCCCCCCCCCACCCATAATAAGAGTTCACCCAAAGCCACCAACCTCAGCCATAGCATGCCTTCCAACACCCCCCCTCCCCCCCCACTTCACCCTTAGAACACCACCCACCAACACCCCCTGCCTCACCCATAAAATCCCTTCCTACAAAAACCCTCCCACCTCACCTATGATTCCCCACCCACGAAAATAGCCCACCTTACCAATAACCACCATTCTATGAACCTCACACGATCTCATCAATAACACCCCTCCGACCAACACCAAACCTACCTAAACCAAAAGTACTCCTGGAACCAACACCCCACTTCATGACCGATAACACCCCTCCCACCAACACACTCCCTCTCCACCATAGTACAACAACAACCAGCACCCTCCCCTTCAGCTATAACGCACCTCGAACCAGCAAGACCCACCTCAACCATAGCACACCTCCTTCCAACACCCCGCAACTCATCCATAACCCTAATCCATCAACAGCCCCCACCTCAACCCAGCCACCAATACACCCAAAACCTTAATTCTCCAACACCTCCCACCTCAACCATGACACCCCTCTTACCAATAGTCCCCCACCTAAACTATAACTCCCCTCCGACCAACATCCCTCACCTCACCCGTAACACACAACCCACCAACCCCGGCCACCTCACCCATAGCACCCTTCCCACCGCCACCTCAGCCATAACACCAGTACCACCAACACGCCCCATTAAACATTAACACCCCTGCTACAGATGCCAACCTCAACCAACATACCTTACCCACCAACATCCCCCCATTCACCCATAACTCTCCATCCACCAATACCCTCCAACCTCAGCCACGACATCCCATCCACGAACATGCCCCACCTCACCAACACTCAACCACAACACTTCACCCGTACCACCACACATAGCAACACCCCCGCCAACCATAACATCCCACCCACCAATACCTATGAGACCCCAGCCACCAACATCTGCCACCTCACCAATCGCACCACTCCCACCAACTCCCCCCCACTTCACCCATAGCACCCCTCCCACCATCAACTCCCCCAATACACCAATGACAACCCAGCCACCTCACTCATAGCACAACTCCTTCCAACACCCCCACCTCATTCATAGCCCTAATCCATCAACAGCTCCCACCTCACCCCAGCCACCAACACCTTAATTCTTCAACACCTCCCACTTCAACCATGACACCCCTCTTACCAAGAGTCCCCACCTCAGCTATAACACCCCTCCGACCAACATCCCTCACCTCACCCGTAACACACAACCCACCAACCCCAACCACCTCACCCTTAGCACCCTTCCCACCGACTGCGTCACCTCAGCCATAACAACAATACGACCAACACCCCCCATTACACCTTAACACCCCTACTACAGATCCCAACCTCAACCAAAATCCCTCACCCACCAACATCCCCCCATTCACCCTTAACTCTCCACCCACCAATACCCTCCCACCTCAGCCATGACACCCCACCCAATAACATGCCCCACCTCAACGACAACACGCCTGCCACCAACACCACCCCAAATCAACCACAACAATTCACCCGTACCACCAGCCATAGCAACACCCCCGCCAACCATAAAATCCCACCCACCAACTCCTATGACACCCCAGCCAGCAACAACTCCCACCTCACCTATCGAAGCAATCCCACCAACTCTCCACACTTCATCCATAGCGCCCCTCATACCAACACGCCCCACTTCACCCACAGCAACCCACCCACCAAAAATCCCCTACATCAATCACAATACTGCACCCACCAACACCCCGACGTCAGCTATAACACCCCTTACCTAGAACCCCCCTTCACCTTTAGCATCCAACAAAAAAACACCCCCCCACATCACCCCAGCCACTAACAACCCCCACCTCACTCATAATACAGCGCCCAACAACACACCAAACCTTAACTATAATACTCCAACAACCAACACCCCCGCTTTCACCCATAACACTCCTCCTACTCACAAGCCCCCAGCTCACCCGTAAACCTAACCTTCACACCCGTACCTCATCCATAACACCCATCCTACCAAACCCCCCTCACCCATAACAGCTCAGCCACCACTCCCCCCGCGTCTCACTCATAGCACCCCTCCAACTAACACAGCGCACCTCACCCACAACAACCTTCCTACCAACACAACGCCTCACAAGTAACACCCCGCCCACCTGAGCCATAGTATGCATGCCACTAGCATACTCCACCTCAACCATAATCCTGCAACCACCAACACTCCACGACCCCTTCCCCCGTAACACCCCTCCTAACAGCACACCCACCTAACGCATAACATCCCTCCCCTCACCCATGACACGCAGCCCACAAACACCGCGCCCCGCACCTCAGCCATAACACACAACCTACTAAACCCCCAGCTCTCCCATAATAACCCTCCTTCCAACAGGCCCCACTTCACCCATAGAACCCCTCCAACCAACACAAAGCACCTCACCCATAAAAACCATCCTACCAACACAACCCCTAACAATCAACACCTCACCCATAGTATCCCACTCACCAACACACTCTACCACAACCATAATACTGCCACCACCAAAACCCCCCCTTCCCCATAACACCCGCACCACAGCCATACAACCGTCCTACCAACCCCACCCCCCGCATCTCAACCAGAACACCTCACCCACCCACACTTCACCCGCCATACCCAGGCCAACAACGCCCCCCCCCACCCATAATAAGAGTTCACCCAAAGCCACCAACCTCAGCCATAGCATGCCTTCCAACACCCCACCTCCCCGCCACTTCACCCTTACAACACCACCCACCAACACCCCCTGCCTCACCCATAAAATCCCTTCCTACAAAAACCCTCCCACCTCACCTATGATTCCCCACCCACGAAAATAGCCCACCTTACCAATAACCACCATTCTATGAACCTCACACGAGCTCATCAATAACACCCCTCCGACCAACACCCCCACCCATCTAAACCAAAAGTACTCCTGGAACCAACACCCCACTTCATCACCGATAACACCCCTCCCACCAACACACTCCCTCTCCACCATAGTACAACAACAACCAGCACCCTCCCCTTCAGCTATAACGCACCTCGAGCCAGCAAGACCCACCTCAACCATAGCACACCTCCTTCCAACACCCCGCAACTCATCCATAACCCTAAGCCATCAACAGCCCCCACCTCAACCCAGCCACCAATACACCCAAAACCTTAATTCTCCAACACCTCCCACCTCAACCATGACACCCCTCTTACCAATAGTCCCCCACCTAAGCTATAACTCCCCTCCGACCAACATCCCTCACCTCACCCGTAACACACAACCCACCAACCCCGGCCACCTGACCCATAGCACCCTTCCCACCGCCACCTCAGCCATAACACCAGTACCACCAACACGCCCCATTAAACATTAACACCCCTGCTACAGATGCCAACCTCAACCAACATACCTTACCCACCAACATTACCCCATTCACCCATAACTCTCCATCCACCAATACCCTCCAACCTCAGCCACGACATCCCATCCACGAACATGCCCCACCTCACCAACACTCAACCACAACACTTCACCCGTACCACCACACATAGCAACACCCCCGCCAACCATAACATCCCACCCACCAATACCTATGACACCCCAGCCACCAACATCTGCCACCTCACCAATCGCACCACTACCACCAACTCCCCCCCACTTCATCCATAGCACCCCTCATACCAACACGCCCCACTTCACCCATAGCACCCCTCCCACCATAAACTCCCCCAATACACCAATGACAACCCAGCCACCTCACTCATAGCACACCTCCTTCCAACACCCCCCACCTCATCCCAGCCACCAACACCTTAATTCTTCAACACCTCCCACTTCAACCATGACACCCCTCTTACCAAGAGTCCCCACCTCAGCTATAACACCCCTCCGACCAACATCCCTCACCTCACCCGTAACACACAACCCACCAACCCCAACCACCTCACCCTTAGCACCCTTCCCACCGACTGCGCCACCTCAGCCATAACACCAATACGACCAACACCCCCCATTACACCTTAACACCCCTACTACAGATCCCAACCTCAACCAAAATCCCTCACCCACCAACATCCCCCCATTCACCCTTAACTCTCCACCCACCAATACCCTCCCACCTCAGCCATGACACCCCACCCAATAACATGCCCCACCTCAACGACAACACGCCTGCCACCAACACCACCCCAAATCAACCACAACAATTCACCCGTACCACCAGCCATAGCAACACCCCCGCCAACCATAAAATCCCACCCACCAACTCCTATGACACCCCAGCCAGCAACAACTCCCACCTCACCTATAGAAGCAATCCCACCAACTCTCCACACTTCATCCATAGCGCCCCTCATACCAACACGCCCCACTTCACCCACAGCAACCCACCCACCAAAAATCCCCTACATCAATCACAATACTGCACCCACCAACACCCCGACGTCAGCTATAACACCCCTTACCTAGAACCCCCCTTCACCTTTAGCATCCAACAAAAAAACACCCCCCCACATCACCCCAGCCACTAACAACCCCCACCTCACTCATAATACAGCGCCCAACAACACACCCCACCTTAACTATAATACTCCAACCACCAACACCCCCGCTTTCACCCATAACACTCCTCCTACTCACAACCCCCCAGCTCACCCGTAAACCTAACCTTCACACCCGTACCTCATCCATAACACCCATCCTACCAAACCCCCCTCACCCATAACAGCTCAGCCACCACTCCCCCCGCGTCTCACTCATAGCACCCCTCCAACTAACACAGCGCACCTCACCCACAACAACCTTCCTACCAACACAACGCCTCACAAGTAACACCCCGCCCACCTGAGCCATAGTATGCATGCCACTAGCATACTCCACCTCAACCATAATCCTGCAACCACCAACACTCCACGACCCCTTCCCCCGTAACACCCCTCCTAACAGCACACCCACCTAACGCATAACATCCCTCCCCTCACCCATGACACGCAGCCCAGAAACACCGCGCCCCGCACCTCAGCCATAACACACAACCTACTAAACCCCCAGCTCTCCCATAATAACCCTCCTTCCAACAGGCCCCACTTCACCCATAGAACCCCTCCAACCAACACAAAGCACCTCACCCATAAAAACCATCCTACCAACACAACCCCTAACAATCAACACCTCACCCATAGTATCCCACTCACCAACACACTCTACCACAACCATAATACTGCCACCACCAAAACCCCCCCTTCCCCATAACACCCGCACCACAGCCATACAACCGTCCTACCAACCCCACCCCCCGCATCTCAACCAGAACACCTCACCCACCCACACTTCACCCGCCATACCCAGGCCAACAACGCCCCCCCCCACCCATAATAAGAGTTCACCCAAAGCCACCAACCTCAGCCATAGCATGCCTTCCAACACCCCCCTCCCCGCCACTTCACCCTTACAACACCACCCACCAACACCCCCTGCCTCACCCATAAAATCCCTTCCTACAAAAACCCTCCCACCTCACCTATGATTCCCCACCAACGAAAATAGCCCACCTTACCAATAACCACCATTCTATGAACCTCACACGAGCTCATCAATAACACCCCTCCGACCAACACCAAACCTACCTAAACCAAAAGTACTCCTGGAACCAACACCCCACTTCATCACCGATAACACCCCTCCCACCAACACACTCCCTCTCCACCATAGTACAACAACAACCAGCACCCTCCCCTTCATCTATAACGCACCTCGAACCAGCAAGACCCACCTCAACCATAGCACACCTCCTTCCAACACCCCGCAACTCATCCATAACCCTAACCCATCAACAGCCCCCACCTCAACCCAGCCACCAATACACCCAAAACCTTAATTCTCCAACACCTCCCACCTCAACCATGACACCCCTCTTACCAATAGTCCCCCACCTAAGCTATAACTCCCCTCCGACCAACATCCCTCACCTCACCCGTAACACACAACCCACCAACCCCGGCCACCTCACCCATTGCACCCTTCCCACCGCCACCTCAGCCATAACACCAGTACCACCAACACGCCCCATTAAACATTAACACCCCTGCTACAGATGCCAACCTCAACCAAAATACCTTACCCACCAACATCCCCCCATTCACCCATAACTCTCCATCCACCAATACCCTCCAACCTCAGCCACGACATCCCACCCACGAACATGCCCCACCTCACCAACACCACTCAACCACAACACTTCACCCGTACCACCACACATAGCAACACCCCCGCCAACCATAACATCCCACCCACCAATACCTATGACACCCCAGCCACCAACATCTGCCACCTCACCAATCGCACCACTCCCACCAACTCCCCCCCACTTCATCCATAGCACCCCTCATACCAACACGCCCCACTTCACCCATAGCACCCCTCCCACCATCAACTCCCCCAATACACCAATGACAACCCAGCCACCTCACTCATAGCACAACTCCTTCCAACACCCCCACCTCATTCATAGCCCTAATCCATCAACAGCTCCCACCTCACCCCAGCCACCAACACCTTAATTCTTCAACACCTCCCACTTCAACCATGACACCCCTCTTACCAAGAGTCCCCACCTCAGCTATAACACCCCTCCGACCAACATCCCTCACCTCACCCGTAACACACAACCCACCAACCCCAACCACCTCACCCTTAGCACCCTTCCCACCGACTGCGCCACCTCAGCCATAACACCAATACGACCAACACCCCCCATTACACCTTAACACCCCTACTACAGATCCCAACCTCAACCAAAATCCCTCACCCACCAACATCCCCCCATTCACCCTTAACTCTCCACCCACCAATACCCTCCCACCTCAGCCATGACACCCCACCCAATAACATGCCCCACCTCAACGACAACACGCCTGCCACCAACACCACCCCAAATCAACCACAACAATTCACCCGTACCACCAGCCATAGCAACACCCCCGCCAACCATAAAATCCCACCCACCAACTCCTATGACACCCCAGCCAGCAACAACTCCCACCTCACCTATAGAAGCAATCCCACCAACTCTCCACACTTCATCCATAGCGCCCCTCATACCAACACGCCCCACTTCACCCACAGCAACCCACCCACCAAAAATCCCCTACATCAATCACAATACTGCACCCACCAACACCCCGACGTCAGCTATAACACCCCTTACCTAGAACCCCCCTTCACCTTTAGCATCCAACAAAAAAACACCCCCCCACATCACCCCAGCCACTAACAACCCCCACCTCACTCATAATACAGCGCCCAACAACACACCCCACCTTAACTATAATACTCCAACCACCAACACCCCCGCTCTCACCCATAACACTCCTCCTACTCACAACCCCCCCAGCTCACCCGTAAACCTAACCTTCACACCCGTACCTCATCCATAACACCCATCCTACCAAACCCCCCTCACCCATAACAGCTCAGCCACCACTCCCCCCGCGTCTCACTCATAGCACCCCTCCAACTAACACAGCGCACCTCACCCACAACAACCTTCCTACCAACACAACGCCTCACAAGTAACACCCCGCCCACCTGAGCCATAGTATGCATGCCACTAGCATACTCCACCTCAACCATAATCCTGCAACCACCAACACTCCACGACCCCTTCCCCCGTAACACCCCTCCTAACAGCACACCCACCTAACGCATAACATCCCTCCCCTCACCCATGACACGCAGCCCAGAAACACCGCGCCCCGCACCTCAGCCATAACACACAACCTACTAAACCCCCAGCTCTCCCATAATAACCCTCCTTCCAACAGGCCCCACTTCACCCATAGAACCCCTCCAACCAACACAAAGCACCTCACCCATAAAAACCATCCTACCAACACAACCCCTAACAATCAACACCTCACCCATAGTATCCCACTCACCAACACACTCTACCACAACCATAATACTGCCACCACCAAAACCCCCCCTTCCCCATAACACCCGCACCACAGCCATACAACCGTCCTACCAACCCCACCCCCCGCATCTCAACCAGAACACCTCACCCACCCACACTTCACCCGCCATACCCAGGCCAACAACGCCCCCCCCCACCCATAATAAGAGTTCACCCAAAGCCACCAACCTCAGCCATAGCATGCCTTCCAACACCCCCCTCCCCGCCACTTCACCCTTACAACACCACCCACCAACACCCCCTGCCTCACCCATAAAATCCCTTCCTACAAAAACCCTCCCACCTCACCTATGATTCCCCACCCACGAAAATAGCCCACCTTACCAATAACCACCATTCTATGAACCTCACACGAGCTCATCAATAACACCCCTCCGACCAACACCCCCACCCATCTAAACCAAAAGTACTCCTGGAACCAACACCCCACTTCATGACCGATAACACCCCTCCCACCAACACACTCCCTCTCCACCATAGTACAACAACAACCAGCACCCTCCCCTTCAGCTATAAGGCACCTCGAACCAGCAAGACCCACCTCAACCATAGCACACCTCCTTCCAACACCCCGCAACTCATCCATAACCCTAACCCATCAACAGCCCCCACCTCAACCCAGCCACCAATACACCCAAAACCTTAATTCTCCAACACCTCCCACCTCAACCATGACACCCCTCTTACCTATAGTCCCCCACCTAAACTATAACTCCCCTCCGACCAACATCCCTCACCTCACCCGTAACACACAACCCACCAACCCCGGCCACCTCACCCATAGCACCCTTCCCACCGCCACCTCAGCCATAACACCAGTACCACCAACACGCCCCATTAAACATTAACACCCCTGCTACAGATGCCAACCTCAACCAACATACCTTACCCACCAACATCCCCCCATTCACCCATAACTCTCCATCCACCAATACCCTCCAACCTCAGCCACGACATCCCATCCACGAACATGCCCCACCTCACCAACACTCAACCACAACACTTCACCCGTACCACCACACATAGCAACACCCCCGCCAACCATAACATCCCACCCACCAATACCTATGACACCCCAGCCACCAACATCTGCCACCTCACCAATCGCACCACTCCCACCAACTCCCCCCCACTTCATCCATAGCACCCCTCCCACCATAAACTCCCCCAATACACCAATGACAACCCACCCACCTCACTCATAGCACACCTCCTTCCAACACCCCCCACCTCATCCCAGCCACCAACACCTTAATTCTTCAACACCTCCCACTTCAACCATGACACCCCTCTTACCAAGAGTCCCCACCTCAGCTATAACACCCCTCCGACCAACATCCCTCACCTCACCCATAACACACAACCCACCAACCCCAACCACCTCACCCTTAGCACCCTTCCCACCGACTGCGCCACCTCAGCCATAACACCAATACGACCAACACCCCCCATTACACCTTAACACCCCACTACAGATCCCAACCTCAACCAAAATCCCTCACCCACCAACATCCCCCCATTCACCCTTAACTCTCCACCCACCAATACCCTCCCACCTCAGCCATGACACCCCACCCAATAACATGCCCCACCTCAACGACAACACGCCTGCCACCAACACCACCCCAACTCAACCACAACAATTCACCCGTAACACCAGCCATAGCAACACCCCCGCCAACCATAAAATCCCACCCACCAACTCCTATGACACCCCAGCCAGCAACAACTCCCACCTCACCTATCGAAGCAATCCCACCAACTCTCCACACTTCATCCATAGCGCCCCTCATACCAACACGCCCCACTTCACCCACAGCAACCCACCCACCAAAAATCCCCTACATCAATCACAATACTGCACCCACCAACACCCCGACGTCAGCTATAACACCCCTTACCTAGAACCCCCCTTCACCTTTAGCATCCAACAAAAAAACACCCCCCCACATCACCCCAGCCACTAACAACCCCCACCTCACTCATAATACAGCGCCCAACAACACACCCCACCTTAACTATAATACTCCAACCACCAACACCTCCGCTTTCACCCATAACACTCCTCCTACTCACAACCCCCCAGCTCACCCGTAAACCTAACCTTCACACCCGTACCTCATCCATAACACCCGTCCTACCAAACCCCCCTCACCCATAACAGCTCAGCCACCACTCCCCCCGCGTCTCACTCATAGCACCCCTCCAACTAACACAGCGCACCTCACCCACAACAACCTTCCTACCAACACAACGCCTCACAAGTAACACCCCGCCCACCTGAGCCATAGTATCCATGCCACTAGCATACTCCACCTCAACCATAATACTGCAACCACCAACACTCCACGACCCCTTCCCCCGTAACACCCCTCCTAACAGCACACCCACCTAAAGCATAACATCCCTCCCCTCACCCATGACACGCAGCCCAGAAACACCGCGCCCCGCACCTCAGCCATAACACACAACCTACCAAACCCCCAGCTCTCCCATAATAACCCTCCTTCCAACAGGCCCCACTTCACCCATAGAACCCCTCCAACCAACACAAAGCACCTCACCCATAAAAACCATCCTACCAACACAACGCCTAACAATCAACACCTCACCCATAGTATCCCACTCACCAACACACTCTACCACAACCATAATACTGCCACCACCAAAACCCCCTCTTCCCCATAACACCCGCACCACAGCCATACAACCGTCCTACCAACCCCACCCCCCGCATCTCAACCAGAACACCTCACCCACCCACACTTCACCCGCCATACCCAGGCCAACAACGCCCCCCCCCACCCATAATAAGAGTTCACGCAAAGCCACCAACCTCAGCCATAGCATGCCTTCCAACACCCCCCCTCCCCGCCACTTCACCCTTACAACACCACCCACCAACACCCCCTGCCTCACCCATAAAATCCCTTCCTACAAAAACCCTCCCACCTCACCTATGATTCCCCACCCACGAAAATAGCCCACCTTACCAATAACCACCATTCTATGAACCTCACACGAGCTCATCAATAACACCCCTCCGACCAACACCCCCACCCATCTAAACCAAAAGTACTCCTGGAACCAACACCCCACTTCATGACCGATAACACCCCTCCCACCAACACACTCCCTCTCCACCATAGTACAACAACAACCAGCACCCTCCCCTTCAGCTATAACGCACCTCGAACCAGCAAGACCCACCTCAACCATAGCACACCTCCTTCCAACACCCCGCAACTCATCCATAACCCTAATCCATCAACAGCCCCCACCTCAACCCAGCCACCAATACACCCAAAACCTTAATTCTCCAACACCTCCCACCTCAACCATGACACCCCTCTTACCAATAGTCCCCCACCTAAGCTATAACTCCCCTCCGACCAACATCCCTCACCTCACCCGTAACACACAACCCACCAACCCCGGCCACCTCACCCATTGCACCCTTCCCACCGCCACCTCAGCCATAACACCAGTACCACCAACACGCCCCATTAAACATTAACACCCCTGCTACAGATGCCAACCTCAACCAAAATACCTTACCCACCAACATCCCCCCATTCACCCATAACTCTCCATCCACCAATACCCTCCAACCTCAGCCACGACATCCCACCCACGAACATGCCCCACCTCACCAACACCACTCAACCACAACACTTCACCCGTACCACCACACATAGCAACACCCCCGCCAACCATAACATCCCACCCACCAATACCTATGACACCCCAGCCACCAACATCTGCCACCTCACCAATCGCACCACTCCCACCAACTCCCCCCCACTTCATCCATAGCACCCCTCATACCAACACGCCCCACTTCACCCATAGCACCCCTCCCACCATCAACTCCCCCAATACACCAATGACAACCCAGCCACCTCACTCATAGCACAACTCCTTCCAACACCCCCACCTCATTCATAGCCCTAATCCATCAACAGCTCCCACCTCACCCCAGCCACCAACACCTTAATTCTTCAACACCTCCCACTTCAACCATGACACCCCTCTTACCAAGAGTCCCCACCTCAGCTATAACACCCCTCCGACCAACATCCCTCACCTCACCCGTAACACACAACCCACCAACCCCAACCACCTCACCCTTAGCACCCTTCCCACCGACTGCGCCACCTCAGCCATAACACCAATACGACCAACACCCCCCATTACACCTTAACACCCCTACTACAGATCCCAACCTCAACCAAAATCCCTCACCCACCAACATCCCCCCATTCACCCTTAACTCTCCACCCACCAATACCCTCCCACCTCAGCCATGACACCCCACCCAATAACATGCCCCACCTCAACGACAACACGCCTGCCACCAACACCACCCCAACTCAACCACAACAATTCACCCGTACCACCAGCCATAGCAACACCCCCGCCAACCATAAAATCCCACCCACCAACTCCTATGACACCCCAGCCAGCAACAACTCCCACCTCACCTATCGAAGCAATCCCACCAACTCTCCACACTTCATCCATAGCGCCCCTCATACCAACACGCCCCACTTCACCCACAGCAACCCACCCACCAAAAATCCCCTACATCAA
Source organism: Carettochelys insculpta (assembly GCF_033958435.1). NCBI lineage: Eukaryota > Metazoa > Chordata > Testudines > Carettochelyidae > Carettochelys > Carettochelys insculpta. The sequence continues at coordinate 118,213 of NW_027439082.1, forward strand.
TCACAATACTGCACCCACCAACACCCCGACGTCAGCTATAACACCCCTTACCTAGAACCCCCATTCACCTTTAGCATCCAACAAAAAAACACCCCCCCACATCACCCCAGCCACTAACAACCCCCACCTCACTCATAATACAGCGCCCAACAACACACCCCACCTTAACTATAATACTCCAACAACCAACACCCCCGCTTTCACCCATAACACTCCTCCTACTCACAAGCCCCCAGCTCACCCGTAAACCTAACCTTCACACCCGTACCTCATCCATAACACCCATCCTACCAAACCCCCCTCACCCATAACAGCTCAGCCACCACTCCCCCCGCGTCTCACTCATAGCACCCCTCCAACTAACACAGCGCACCTCACCCACAACAACCTTCCTACCAACACAACGCCTCACAAGTAACACCCCGCCCACCTGAGCCATAGTATCCATGCCACTAGCATACTCCACCTCAACCATAATCCTGCAACCACCAACACTCCACGACCCCTTCCTCCGTAACACCCCTCCTAACAGCACACCCACCTAACGCATAACATCCCTCCCCTCACCCATGACACGCAGCCCACAAACACCGCGCCCCGCACCTCAGCCATAACACACAACCTACCAAACCCCCAGCTCTCCCATAATAACCCTCCTTCCAAAAGGCCCCACTTCACCCATAGAACCCCTCCAACCAACACAAAGCACCTCACCCATAAAAACCATCCTACCAACACAACGCCTAACAATCAACACCTCACCCATAGTATCCCACTCACCAACACACTGTACCACAACCATAATACTGCCACCACCAAAACCCCCCCTTCCCCATAACACCCGCACCACAGCCATACAACCGTCCTACCAACCCCACCCCCCGCATCTCAACCAGAACACCTCACCCACCCACACTTCACCCGCCATACCCAGGCCAACAACGCCCCCCCCCCACCCATAATAAGAGTTCACCCAAAGCCACCAACCTCAGCCATAGCATGCCTTCCAACACCCCCCCCTCCCCGCCACTTCACCCTTAGAACACCACCCACCAACACCCCCTGCCTCACCCATAAAATCCCTTCCTACAAAAACCCTCCCACCTCACCTATGATTCCCAACCCACGAAAATAGCCCACCTTACCAATAACCACCATTCTATGAACCTCACACGAGCTCATCAATAACACCCCTCCGACCAACACCAAACCTACCTAAACCAAAAGTACTCCTGGAACCAACACCCCACTTCAAGACCGATAACACCCCTCCCACCAACACACTCCCTCTCCACCATAGTACAACAACAACCAGCACCCTCCCCTTCAGCTATAACGCACCTCGAACCAGCAAGACCCACCTCAACCATAGCACACCTCCTTCCAACACCCCGCAACTCATCCATAACCCTAATCCATCAACAGCCCCCACCTCAACCCAGCCACCAATACACCCAAAACCTTCATTCTCCAACACCTCCCACCTCAACCATGACACCCCTCTTACCAATAGTCCCCCACCTAAGCTATAACTCCCCTCCGACCAACATCCCTCACCTCACCCGTAACACACAACCCACCAACCCCGGCCACCTCACCCATTGCACCCTTCCCACCGCCACCTCAGCCATAACACCAGTACCACCAACACGCCCCATTAAACATTAAAACCCCTGCTACAGATGCCAACCTCAACCAAAATACCTTACCCACCAACATCCCCCCATTCACCCATAACTCTCCATCCACCAATACCCTCCAACCTCAGCCACGACATCCCACCCACGAACATGCCCCACCTCACCAACACCACCCCCACTCAACCACAACACTTCACCCGTACCACCACACATAGCAACACCCCCGCCAACCATAACATCCCACCCACCAATACCTATGACACCCCAGCCACCAACATCTGCCACCTCACCAATCGCACCACTCCCACCAACTCCCCCCCACTTCATCCATAGCACCCCTCATACCAACACGCCCCACTTCACCCATAGCACCCCTCCCACCATCAACTCCCCCAATACACCAATGACAACCCAGCCACCTCACTCATAGCACAACTCCTTCCAACACCCCCACCTCATTCATAGCCCTAATCCATCAACAGCTCCCACCTCACCCCAGCCACCAACACCTTAATTCTTCAACACCTCCCACTTCAACCATGACACCCCTCTTACCAAGAGTCCCCACCTCAGCTATAACACCCCTCCGACCAACATCCCTCACCTCACCCGTAACACACAACCCACCAACCCCAACCACCTCACCCTTAGCACCCTTCCCACCGACTGCGCCACCTCAGCCATAACACCAATACGACCAACACCCCCCATTACACCTTAACACCCCTACTACAGATCCCAACCTCAACCAAAATCCCTCACCCACCAACATCCCCCCATTCACCCTTAACTCTCCACCCACCAATACCCTCCCACCTCAGCCATGACACCCCACCCAATAACATGCCCCACCTCAACGACAACACGCCTGCCACCAACACCACCCCAACTCAACCACAACAATTCACCCGTACCACCAGCCATAGCAACACCCCCGCCAACCATAAAATCCCACCCACCAACTCCTATGACACCCCAGCCAGCAACAACTCCCACCTCACCTATCGAAGCAATCCCACCAACTCTCCACACTTCATCCATAGCGCCCCTCATACCAACACGCCCCACTTCACCCACAGCAACCCACCCACCAAAAATCCCCTACATCAATCACAATACTGCACCCACCAACACCCCGACGTCAGCTATAACACCCCTTACCTAGAACCCCCCTTCACCTTTAGCATCCAACAAAAAAACACCCCCCCACATCACCCCAGCCACTAACAACCCCCACCTCACTCATAATACAGCGCCCAACAACACACCCCACCTTAACTATAATACTCCAACAACCAACACCCCCGCTTTCACCCATAACACTCCTCCTACTCACAACCCCCCAGCTCACCCGTAAACCTAACCTTCACACCCGTACCTCATCCATAACACCCATCCTACCAAACCCCCCTCACCCATAACAGCTCAGCCACCACTCCCCCCGCGTCTCACTCATAGCACCCCTCCAACTAACACAGCGCACCTCACCCACAACAACCTTCCTACCAACACAACGCCTCACAAGTAACACCCCGCCCACCTGAGCCATAGTATCCATGCCACTAGCATACTCCACCTCAACCATAATCCTGCAACCACCAACACTCCACGACCCCTTCCCCCGTAACACCCCCCCTAACAGCACACCCACCTAACGCATAACATCCCTCCCCTCACCCATGACACGCAGCCCAGAAACACCGCGCCCCGCCCCTCAGCCATAACACACAACCTACCAAACCCCCAGCTCTCCCATAATAACCCTCCTTCCAACAGTCCCCACTTCACCCATAGAACCCCTCCAACCAACACAAAGCACCTCACCCATAAAAACCATCCTACCAACACAACGCCTAACAATCAACACCTCACCCATAGTATCCCACTCACCAACACACTGTACCACAACCATAATACTGCCACGACCAAAACCCCCCCTTCAACATAACACCCGCACCACAGCCATACAACCGTCCTACCAACCCCACCCCCCGCATCTCAACCAGAACACCTCACCCACCCACACTTCACCCGCCATACCCAGGCCAACAACGCCCCCCCCCACCCATAATAAGAGTTCACCCAAAGCCACCAACCTCAGCCATAGCATGCCTTCCAACACCCCCCCTCCCCGCCAGTTCACCCTTACAACACCACCCACCAACACCCCCTGCCTCACCCATAAAATCCCTTCCTACAAAAACCCTCCCACCTCACCTATGATTCCCCACCCACGAAAATAGCCCACCTTACCAATAACCACCATTCTATGAACCTCACACGAGCTCATCAATAACACCCCTCCGACCAACACCCCCACCCATCTAAACCAAAAGTACTCCTGGAACCAACACCCCACTTCATGACCGATAACACCCCTCCCACCAACACACTCCCTCTCCACCATAGTACAACAACAACCAGCACCCTCCCCTTCAGCTATAAGGCACCTCGAACCAGCAAGACCCACCTCAACCATAGCACACCTCCTTCCAACACCCCGCAACTCATCCATAACCCTAACCCATCAACAGCCCCCACCTCAACCCAGCCACCAATACACCCAAAACCTTAATTCTCCAACACCTCCCACCTCAACCATGACACCCCTCTTACCTATAGTCCCCCACCTAAACTATAACTCCCCTCCGACCAACATCCCTCACCTCACCCGTAACACACAACCCACCAACCCCGGCCACCTCACCCATAGCACCCTTCCCACCGCCACCTCAGCCATAACACCAGTACCACCAACACGCCCCATTAAACATTAACACCCCTGCTACAGATGCCAACCTCAACCAACATACCTTACCCACCAACATCCCCCCATTCACCCATAACTCTCCATCCACCAATACCCTCCAACCTCAGCCACGACATCCCATCCACGAACATGCCCCACCTCACCAACACTCAACCACAACACTTCACCCGTACCACCACACATAGCAACACCCCCGCCAACCATAACATCCCACCCACCAATACCTATGACACCCCAGCCACCAACATCTGCCACCTCACCAATCGCACCACTCCCACCAACTCCCCCCCACTTCATCCATAGCACCCCTCCCACCATAAACTCCCCCAATACACCAATGACAACCCACCCACCTCACTCATAGCACACCTCCTTCCAACACCCCCCACCTCATCCCAGCCACCAACACCTTAATTCTTCAACACCTCCCACTTCAACCATGACACCCCTCTTACCAAGAGTCCCCACCTCAGCTATAACACCCCTCCGACCAACATCCCTCACCTCACCCATAACACACAACCCACCAACCCCAACCACCTCACCCTTAGCACCCTTCCCACCGACTGCGCCACCTCAGCCATAACACCAATACGACCAACACCCCCCATTACACCTTAACACCCCACTACAGATCCCAACCTCAACCAAAATCCCTCACCCACCAACATCCCCCCATTCACCCTTAACTCTCCACCCACCAATACCCTCCCACCTCAGCCATGACACCCCACCCAATAACATGCCCCACCTCAACGACAACACGCCTGCCACCAACACCACCCCAACTCAACCACAACAATTCACCCGTAACACCAGCCATAGCAACACCCCCGCCAACCATAAAATCCCACCCACCAACTCCTATGACACCCCAGCCAGCAACAACTCCCACCTCACCTATCGAAGCAATCCCACCAACTCTCCACACTTCATCCATAGCGCCCCTCATACCAACACGCCCCACTTCACCCACAGCAACCCACCCACCAAAAATCCCCTACATCAATCACAATACTGCACCCACCAACACCCCGACGTCAGCTATAACACCCCTTACCTAGAACCCCCCTTCACCTTTAGCATCCAACAAAAAAACACCCCCCCACATCACCCCAGCCACTAACAACCCCCACCTCACTCATAATACAGCGCCCAACAACACACCCCACCTTAACTATAATACTCCAACCACCAACACCTCCGCTTTCACCCATAACACTCCTCCTACTCACAACCCCCCAGCTCACCCGTAAACCTAACCTTCACACCCGTACCTCATCCATAACACCCGTCCTACCAAACCCCCCTCACCCATAACAGCTCAGCCACCACTCCCCCCGCGTCTCACTCATAGCACCCCTCCAACTAACACAGCGCACCTCACCCACAACAACCTTCCTACCAACACAACGCCTCACAAGTAACACCCCGCCCACCTGAGCCATAGTATCCATGCCACTAGCATACTCCACCTCAACCATAATACTGCAACCACCAACACTCCACGACCCCTTCCCCCGTAACACCCCTCCTAACAGCACACCCACCTAAAGCATAACATCCCTCCCCTCACCCATGACACGCAGCCCAGAAACACCGCGCCCCGCACCTCAGCCATAACACACAACCTACCAAACCCCCAGCTCTCCCATAATAACCCTCCTTCCAACAGGCCCCACTTCACCCATAGAACCCCTCCAACCAACACAAAGCACCTCACCCATAAAAACCATCCTACCAACACAACGCCTAACAATCAACACCTCACCCATAGTATCCCACTCACCAACACACTCTACCACAACCATAATACTGCCACCACCAAAACCCCCTCTTCCCCATAACACCCGCACCACAGCCATACAACCGTCCTACCAACCCCACCCCCCGCATCTCAACCAGAACACCTCACCCACCCACACTTCACCCGCCATACCCAGGCCAACAACGCCCCCCCCCACCCATAATAAGAGTTCACGCAAAGCCACCAACCTCAGCCATAGCATGCCTTCCAACACCCCCCCTCCCCGCCACTTCACCCTTACAACACCACCCACCAACACCCCCTGCCTCACCCATAAAATCCCTTCCTACAAAAACCCTCCCACCTCACCTATGATTCCCCACCCACGAAAATAGCCCACCTTACCAATAACCACCATTCTATGAACCTCACACGAGCTCATCAATAACACCCCTCCGACCAACACCCCCACCCATCTAAACCAAAAGTACTCCTGGAACCAACACCCCACTTCATGACCGATAACACCCCTCCCACCAACACACTCCCTCTCCACCATAGTACAACAACAACCAGCACCCTCCCCTTCAGCTATAACGCACCTCGAACCAGCAAGACCCACCTCAACCATAGCACACCTCCTTCCAACACCCCGCAACTCATCCATAACCCTAATCCATCAACAGCCCCCACCTCAACCCAGCCACCAATACACCCAAAACCTTAATTCTCCAACACCTCCCACCTCAACCATGACACCCCTCTTACCAATAGTCCCCCACCTAAGCTATAACTCCCCTCCGACCAACATCCCTCACCTCACCCGTAACACACAACCCACCAACCCCGGCCACCTCACCCATTGCACCCTTCCCACCGCCACCTCAGCCATAACACCAGTACCACCAACACGCCCCATTAAACATTAACACCCCTGCTACAGATGCCAACCTCAACCAAAATACCTTACCCACCAACATCCCCCCATTCACCCATAACTCTCCATCCACCAATACCCTCCAACCTCAGCCACGACATCCCACCCACGAACATGCCCCACCTCACCAACACCACTCAACCACAACACTTCACCCGTACCACCACACATAGCAACACCCCCGCCAACCATAACATCCCACCCACCAATACCTATGACACCCCAGCCACCAACATCTGCCACCTCACCAATCGCACCACTCCCACCAACTCCCCCCCACTTCATCCATAGCACCCCTCATACCAACACGCCCCACTTCACCCATAGCACCCCTCCCACCATCAACTCCCCCAATACACCAATGACAACCCAGCCACCTCACTCATAGCACAACTCCTTCCAACACCCCCACCTCATTCATAGCCCTAATCCATCAACAGCTCCCACCTCACCCCAGCCACCAACACCTTAATTCTTCAACACCTCCCACTTCAACCATGACACCCCTCTTACCAAGAGTCCCCACCTCAGCTATAACACCCCTCCGACCAACATCCCTCACCTCACCCGTAACACACAACCCACCAACCCCAACCACCTCACCCTTAGCACCCTTCCCACCGACTGCGCCACCTCAGCCATAACACCAATACGACCAACACCCCCCATTACACCTTAACACCCCTACTACAGATCCCAACCTCAACCAAAATCCCTCACCCACCAACATCCCCCCATTCACCCTTAACTCTCCACCCACCAATACCCTCCCACCTCAGCCATGACACCCCACCCAATAACATGCCCCACCTCAACGACAACACGCCTGCCACCAACACCACCCCAACTCAACCACAACAATTCACCCGTACCACCAGCCATAGCAACACCCCCGCCAACCATAAAATCCCACCCACCAACTCCTATGACACCCCAGCCAGCAACAACTCCCACCTCACCTATCGAAGCAATCCCACCAACTCTCCACACTTCATCCATAGCGCCCCTCATACCAACACGCCCCACTTCACCCACAGCAACCCACCCACCAAAAATCCCCTACATCAATCACAATACTGCACCCACCAACACCCCGACGTCAGCTATAACACCCCTTACCTAGAACCCCCATTCACCTTTAGCATCCAACAAAAAAACACCCCCCCACATCACCCCAGCCACTAACAACCCCCACCTCACTCATAATACAGCGCCCAACAACACACCCCACCTTAACTATAATACTCCAACAACCAACACCCCCGCTTTCACCCATAACACTCCTCCTACTCACAAGCCCCCAGCTCACCCGTAAACCTAACCTTCACACCCGTACCTCATCCATAACACCCATCCTACCAAACCCCCCTCACCCATAACAGCTCAGCCACCACTCCCCCCGCGTCTCACTCATAGCACCCCTCCAACTAACACAGCGCACCTCACCCACAACAACCTTCCTACCAACACAACGCCTCACAAGTAACACCCCGCCCACCTGAGCCATAGTATCCATGCCACTAGCATACTCCACCTCAACCATAATCCTGCAACCACCAACACTCCACGACCCCTTCCTCCGTAACACCCCTCCTAACAGCACACCCACCTAACGCATAACATCCCTCCCCTCACCCATGACACGCAGCCCACAAACACCGCGCCCCGCACCTCAGCCATAACACACAACCTACCAAACCCCCAGCTCTCCCATAATAACCCTCCTTCCAAAAGGCCCCACTTCACCCATAGAACCCCTCCAACCAACACAAAGCACCTCACCCATAAAAACCATCCTACCAACACAACGCCTAACAATCAACACCTCACCCATAGTATCCCACTCACCAACACACTGTACCACAACCATAATACTGCCACCACCAAAACCCCCCCTTCCCCATAACACCCGCACCACAGCCATACAACCGTCCTACCAACCCCACCCCCCGCATCTCAACCAGAACACCTCACCCACCCACACTTCACCCGCCATACCCAGGCCAACAACGCCCCCCCCCCACCCATAATAAGAGTTCACCCAAAGCCACCAACCTCAGCCATAGCATGCCTTCCAACACCCCCCCCTCCCCGCCACTTCACCCTTAGAACACCACCCACCAACACCCCCTGCCTCACCCATAAAATCCCTTCCTACAAAAACCCTCCCACCTCACCTATGATTCCCAACCCACGAAAATAGCCCACCTTACCAATAACCACCATTCTATGAACCTCACACGAGCTCATCAATAACACCCCTCCGACCAACACCAAACCTACCTAAACCAAAAGTACTCCTGGAACCAACACCCCACTTCAAGACCGATAACACCCCTCCCACCAACACACTCCCTCTCCACCATAGTACAACAACAACCAGCACCCTCCCCTTCAGCTATAACGCACCTCGAACCAGCAAGACCCACCTCAACCATAGCACACCTCCTTCCAACACCCCGCAACTCATCCATAACCCTAATCCATCAACAGCCCCCACCTCAACCCAGCCACCAATACACCCAAAACCTTCATTCTCCAACACCTCCCACCTCAACCATGACACCCCTCTTACCAATAGTCCCCCACCTAAGCTATAACTCCCCTCCGACCAACATCCCTCACCTCACCCGTAACACACAACCCACCAACCCCGGCCACCTCACCCATTGCACCCTTCCCACCGCCACCTCAGCCATAACACCAGTACCACCAACACGCCCCATTAAACATTAAAACCCCTGCTACAGATGCCAACCTCAACCAAAATACCTTACCCACCAACATCCCCCCATTCACCCATAACTCTCCATCCACCAATACCCTCCAACCTCAGCCACGACATCCCACCCACGAACATGCCCCACCTCACCAACACCACCCCCACTCAACCACAACACTTCACCCGTACCACCACACATAGCAACACCCCCGCCAACCATAACATCCCACCCACCAATACCTATGACACCCCAGCCACCAACATCTGCCACCTCACCAATCGCACCACTCCCACCAACTCCCCCCCACTTCATCCATAGCACCCCTCATACCAACACGCCCCACTTCACCCATAGCACCCCTCCCACCATCAACTCCCCCAATACACCAATGACAACCCAGCCACCTCACTCATAGCACAACTCCTTCCAACACCCCCACCTCATTCATAGCCCTAATCCATCAACAGCTCCCACCTCACCCCAGCCACCAACACCTTAATTCTTCAACACCTCCCACTTCAACCATGACACCCCTCTTACCAAGAGTCCCCACCTCAGCTATAACACCCCTCCGACCAACATCCCTCACCTCACCCGTAACACACAACCCACCAACCCCAACCACCTCACCCTTAGCACCCTTCCCACCGACTGCGCCACCTCAGCCATAACACCAATACGACCAACACCCCCCATTACACCTTAACACCCCTACTACAGATCCCAACCTCAACCAAAATCCCTCACCCACCAACATCCCCCCATTCACCCTTAACTCTCCACCCACCAATACCCTCCCACCTCAGCCATGACACCCCACCCAATAACATGCCCCACCTCAACGACAACACGCCTGCCACCAACACCACCCCAACTCAACCAAAACAATTCACCCGTACCACCAGCCATAGCAACACCCCCGCCAACCAAAAAATCCCACCCACCAACTCCTATGACACCCCAGCCAGCAACAACTCCCACCTCACCTATCGAAGCAATCCCACCAACTCTCCCCACTTCATCCATAGCGCCCCTCATACCAACACGCCCCACTTCACCCACAGCAACCCACCCACCAAAAATCCCCTACATCAATCACAATACTGCACCCACCAACACCCCGACGTCAGCTATAACACCCCTTACCTAGAACCCCCCTTCACCTTTAGCATCCAACAAAAAAACACCCCCCCACATCACCCCAGCCACTAACAACCCCCACCTCACTCATAATACAGCGCCCAACAACACACCCCACCTTAACTATAATACTCCAACAACCAACACCCCCGCTTTCACCCATAACACTCCTCCTACTCACAAGCCCCCAGCTCACCCGTAAACCTAACCTTCACACCCGTACCTCATCCATAACACCCATCCTACCAAACCCCCCTCACCCATAACAGCTCAGCCACCACTCCCCCCGCGTCTCACTCATAGCACCCCTCCAACTAACACAGCGCACCTCACCCACAACAACCTTCCTACCAACACAACGCCTCACAAGTAACACCCCGCCCACCTGAGCCATAGTATCCATGCCACTAGCATACTCCACCTCAACCATAATCCTGCAACCACCAACACTCCACGACCCCTTCCCCCGTAACACCCCTCCTAACAGCACACCCACCTAACGCATAACATCCCTCCCCTCACCCATGACACGCAGCCCACAAACACCGCGCCCCGCACTTCAGCCATAACACACAACCTACCAAACCCCCAGCTCTCCCATAATAACCCTCCTTCCAAAAGGCCCCACTTCACCCATAGAACCCCTCCAACCAACACAAAGCACCTCACCCATAAAAACCATCCTACCAACACAACGCCTAACAATCAACACCTCACCCATAGTATCCCACTCACCAACACACTCTACCACAACCATAATACTGCCACCACCAAAACCCCCCCTTCCCCATAACACCCGCACCACAGCCATACAACCGTCCTACCAACCCCACCCCCCGCATCTCAACCAGAACACCTCACCCACCCACACTTCACCCGCCATACCCAGGCCAACAACGCCCCCCCCACCCATAATAAGAGTTCACCCAATGCCACCAACCTCAGTCATAGCATGCCTTCCAACACCCCCGCTCCCCGCCACTTCACCCTTAGAACACCACCCACCAACACCCCCTGCCTCACCCATAAAATCCCTTCCTACAAAAACCCTCCCACCTCACCTATGATTCCCCACCCACGAAAATAGCCCACCTTACCAATAACCACCATTCTATGAACCTCACACGAGCTCATCAATAACACCCCTCCGACCAACACCAAACCTACCTAAACCAAAAGTACTCCTGGAACCAACACCCCACTTCATCACCGATAACACCCCTCCCACCAACACACTCCCTCTCCACCATAGTACAACAACAACCAGCACCCTCCCCTTCAGCTATAAGGCACCTCGAACCAGCAAGACCCACCTCAACCATAGCACACCTCCTTCCAACACCCCGCAACTCATCCATAACCCTAATCCATCAACAGCCCCCACCTCAACCCAGCCACCAATACACCCAAAACCTTAATTCTCCAACACCTCCCACCTCAACCATGACACCCCTCTTACCAATAGTCCCCCACCTAAGCTATAACTCCCCTCCGACCAACATCCCTCACCTCACGCGTAACACACAACCCACCAACCCCGGCCACCTCACCCATAGCACCCTTCCCACCGCCACCTCAGCCATAACACCAGTACCACCAACACGCCCCATTAAACATTAAAACCCCTGCTACAGATGCCAACCTCAACCAAAATACCTTACCCACCAACATCCCCCCATTCACCCATAACTCTCCATCCACCAATACCCTCCAACCTCAGCCACGACATCCCACCCACGAACATGCCCCACCTCACCAACACCACCCCCACTCAACCACAACACTTCACCCGTACCACCACACATAGCAACACCCCCGCCAACCATAACATCCCACCCACCAATACCTATGACACCCCAGCCACCAACATCTGCCACCTCACCAATCGCACCACTCCCACCAACTCCCCCCCACTTCATCCATAGCACCCCTCATACCAACACGCCCCACTTCACCCATAGCACCCCTCCCACCATCAACTCCCCCAATACACCAATGACAACCCAGCCATCTCACTCATAGCGCACCTCCTTTCAACACCCCCACCTCATTCATAACCCTAAGCCATCAACAGCTCCCACCTCACCCCAGCCACCAACACCTTAATTCTTCAACACCTCCCACTTCAACCATGACACCCCTCTTACCAAGAGTCCCCACCTCAGCTATAACACCTCTCCGACCAACATCCCTCACCTCACCCGTAACACACAACCCACCAACCCCGGCCACCTCACCCATAGCACCCTTCCCACCGCCACCTCAGCCATAACACCAGTACCACCAACACGCCCCATTAAACATTAACACCCCTGCTACAGATGCCAACCTCAACCAAAATCCCTCACCCACCAACATCCCCCCATTCACCCTTAACTCTCCACCCACCAATACCCTCCCACCTCAGCCATGACACCCCACCCAATAACATGCCCCACCTCAACGACAACACGCCTGCCACAAACACCACCCCAACTCAACCACAACAATTCACCCGTACCACCAGCCATAGCAACACCCCCGCCAACCATAAAATCCCACCCACCAACTCCTATGACACCCCAGCCAGCAACAACTCCCACCTCACCTATCGAAGCAATCCCACCAACTCTCCCCACTTCATCCATAGCGCCCCTCACACCAACACGCCCCACTTCACCCACAGCAACCCACCCACCAAAAATCCCCTACATCAATCACAATACTGCACCCACCAACACCCCGACGTCAGCTATAACACCCCTTACCTAGAACCCCCCTTCACCTTTAGCATCCAACAAAGAAACACCCCCCCACATCACCCCAGCCACTAACAACCCCCACCTCATTCATAATACAGCGCCCAACAACACACCCCACCTTAACTATAATACTCCAACCACCAACACCCCCGCTTTCACCCATAACACTCCTCCTACTCACAACCCCCCAGCTCACCCGTAAACCTAACCTTCACACCCGTACCTCATCCATAACACCCATCCTACCAAACCCCCCTCACCCATAACAGCTCAGCCACCACTCCCCCCGCGTCTCACTCATAGCACCCCTCCAACTAACACAGCGCACCTCACCCACAACAACCTTCCTACCAACACAACGCCTCACAAGTAACACCCCGCCCACCTGAGCCATAGCATCCATGCCACTAGCATACTCCACCTCAACCATAATACTGCAACCACCAACACTCCACGACCACTTCCCCCGTAACACCCCTCCTAACAGCACACCCACCTAAAGCATAACATCCCTCCCCTCACCCATGACACGCAGCCCAGAAACACCGCGCCCCGCCCCTCAGCCATAACACACAACCTACCAAACCCCCAGCTCTCCCATAATAACCCTCCTTCCAACAGTCCCCACTTCACCCATAGAACCCCTCCAAACAACACAAAGCACCTCACCCATAAAAACCATCCTACCAACACAACGCCTAACAATCAACACCTCACCCATAGTATCCCACTCACCAACACACTGTACCACAACCATAATACTGCCACCACCAAAACCCCCCCTTCCCCATAACACCCGCAACACAGCCATACAACCGTCCTACCAACCCCACCCCCCGCATCTCAACCAGAACACCTCACCCACCCACACTTCACCCGCCATACCCAGGCCAACAACGCCCCCCCCCCACCCATAATAAGAGTTCACCCAAAGCCACCAACCTCAGCCATAGCATGCCTTCCAACACCCCCGCTCCCCGCCACTTCACCCTTAGAACACCACCCACCAACACCCCCTGCCTCACCCATAAAATCCCTTCCTACAAAAACCCTCCCACCTCACCTATGATTCCCCACCCACGAAAATAGCCCACCTTACCAATAACCACCATTCTATGAACCTCACACGAGCTCATCAATAACACCCCTCCGACCAACACCCCCACCCATCTAAACCAAAAGTACTCCTGGAACCAACACCCCACTTCATGACGGATAACACCCCTCCCACCAACACACTCCCTCTCCACCATAGTACAACAACAACCAGCACCCTCCCCTTCAGCTATAACGCACCTCGAACCAGCAAGACCCACCTCAACCATAGCACACCTCCTTCCAACACCCCGCAACTCATCCATAACCCTAAGCCATCAACAGCCCCCACCTCAACCCAGCCACCAATACACCCAAAACCTTAATTCTCCAACACCTCCCACCTCAACCATGACACCCCTCTTACCAATAGTCCCCCACCTAAACTATAACTCCCCTCCGACCAACATCCCTCACCTCACCCATAACACACAACCCACCAACCCCGGCCACCTCACCCATAGCACCCTTCCCACCGCCACCTCAGCCATAACACCAGTACCACCAACACGCCCCATTAAACATTAACACCCCTGCTACAGATACCAACCTCAACCAACATACCTTACCCACCCACCAACATCCCCCCATTCACCCATAACTCCCCATCCACCGATACCCTCCAACCTCAGCCACGACATCCCACCCACGAACATGCCCCACCTCACCAACACCACCCCCACTCAACCACAACACTTCACCCGTACCACCACACATAGCAACACCCCCGCCAACCATAACATCCCACCCACCAATACCTATGACACCCCAGCCACCAACATCTGCCACCTCACCAATCGCACCACTCCCACCAACTCCCCCCACTTCATCCATAGCACCCCTCATACCAACACGCCCCACTTCACCCATAGCACCCCTCCCACCATCAACTCCCCCAATACACCAATGACAACCCAGCCATCTCACTCATAGCACACCTCCTTCCAACACCCCCCACCTCATTCATAGCCCTAATCCATCAACAGCTCCCACCTCACCCCAGCCACCAACACCTTAATTCTTCAACACCTCCCACTTCAACCATGACACCCCTCTTACCAAGAGTCCCCACCTCAGCTATAACACCCCTCCGACCAACATCCCTCACCTCACCCGTAACACACAACCCACCAACCCCAACCACCTCACCCTTAGCACCCTTCCCACCGACTGCGCCACCTCAGCCATAACACCAATACGACCAACACCCCCCATTACACCTTAACACCCCACTACAGATCCCAACCTCAACCAAAATCCCTCACCCACCAACATCCCCCCATTCACCTTTAACTCTCCACCCACCAATACCCTCCCACCTCAGCCATGACACCCCACCCAATAACATGCCCCACCTCAACGACAACACGCCTGCCACCAACACCACCCCAACTCAACCACAACAATTCACCCGTACCACCAGCCATAGCAACACCCCCGCCAACCATAAAATCCCACCCACCAACTCCTATGACACCCCAGCCAGCAACAACTCCCACCTCACCTATCGAAGCAATCCCACCAACTCTCCCCACTTCATCCATAGCGCCCCTCATACCAACACGCCCCACTTCACCCACAGCAACCCACCCACCAAAAATCCCCTACATCAATCACAATACTGCACCCACCAACACCCCGACGTCAGCTATAACACCCCTTACCTAGAACCCCCCTTCACCTTTAGCATCCAACAAAAAAACACCCCCCCACATCACCCCAGACACTAACAACCCCCACCTCACTCATAATACAGCGCCCAACAACACACCCCACCTTAACTATAATACTCCAACCACCAACACCCCCGCTTTCACCCATAACACTCCTCCAACTCACAACCCCCCAGCTCACCCGTAAACCTAACCTTCACACCCGTACCTCATCCATAACACCCATCCTACCAAACCCCCCTCACCCATAAAAGCTCAGCCACCACTCCCCCCGCGTCTCACTCATAGCACCCCTCCAACTAACACAGCGCACCTCACCCACAACAACCTTCCTACCAACACAACGCCTCACAAGTAACACCCCGCCCACCTGAGCCATAGTATCCATGCCACTAGCATACTCCACCTCAACCATAATACTGCAACCACCAACACTCCACGACCCCTTCCCCCGTAACACCCCTCCTAACAGCACACCCACCTAACGCATAACATCCCTCCCCTCACCCATGACACGCAGCCCACAAACACCGCGCCCCGCACCTCAGCCATAACACACAACCTACCAAACCCCCAGCTCTCCCATAATAACCCTCCTTCCAACAGGCCCCACTTCACCCATAGAACCCCTCCAACCAACACAACGCACCTCACCCATAAAAACCATCCTACCAACACAACGCCTAACAATCAACACCTCACCCATAGTATCCCACTCACCAACACACTCTACCACAACCATAATACTGCAACCACCAAAACCCCCCCTTCCCCATAACACCCGCACCACAGCCATACAACCGTCCTACCAACCCCACCCCCCGCATCTCAACCAGAACACCTCACCCACCCACACTTCACCCGCCATACCCAGGCCAACAACGCCCCCCCACCCACCCATAATAAGAGTTCACCCAAAGCCACCAACCTCAGCCATAGCATGCCTTCCAACACCCCCCCTCCCCGCCACTTCACCCTTAGAACACCACCCACCAACACCCCCTGCCTCACCCATAAAATCCCTTCCTACAAAAACCCTCCCACCTCACCTATGATTCCCCACCCACGAAAATAGCCCACCTTACCAATAACCACCATTCTATGAACCTCACACGAGCTCATCAATAACACCCCTCCGACCAACACCCCCACCCATCTAAACCAAAAGTACTCCTGGAACCAACACCCCACTTCATGACCGATAACACCCCTCCCACCAACACACTCCCTCTCCACCATAGTACAACAACAACCAGCACCCTCCCCTTCAGCTATAACGCACCTCGAACCAGCAAGACCCACAGCACACCTCCTTCCAACACCCCGCAACTCATCCATAACCCTAATCCATCAACAGCCCCCACCTCAACCCAGCCACCAATACACCCAAAACCTTAATTCTCCAACACCTCCCACCTCAACCATGACACCCCTCTTACCAATAGTCCCCCACCTAAGCTATAACTCCCCTCCGACCAACATCCCTCACCTCACCCGTAACACACAACCCACCAACCCCGGCCACCTCACCCATTGCACCCTTCCCACCGCCACCTCAGCCATAACACCAGTACCACCAACACGTCCCATTAAACATTAACACCCCTGTTACAGACGCCAACCTCAACCAAAATACCTTACCCACCAACATCCCCCCATTCACCCATAACTCTCCATCCACCAATACCCTCCCACCTCAGCCACGACATCCCACCCACGAACATGCCCCACCTCACCAACACCACCCCCACTCAACCACAACACTTCACCCGTACCACCACACATAGCAACACCCCCGCCAACCATAACATCCCACCCACCAATACCTATGACACCCCAGCCACCAACATCTGCCACCTCACCAATCGCACCACTCCCACCAACTCCCCCCCACTTCATCCATAGCACCCCTCATACCAACACGCCCCACTTCACCCATAGCACCCCTCCCACCATCAACTCCCCCAATACACCAATGACAACCCAGCCATCTCACTCATAGCACACCTCCTTTCAACACCCCCAACTCATTCATAACCCTAATCCATCAACAGCTCCCACCTCACCCCAGCCACCAACACGTTAATTCTTCAACACCTCCCACTTCAACCATGACACCCCTCGTACCAAGAGT
The DNA here is from genome assembly GCF_033958435.1 of Carettochelys insculpta. Classification (NCBI taxonomy): domain Eukaryota; kingdom Metazoa; phylum Chordata; order Testudines; family Carettochelyidae; genus Carettochelys; species Carettochelys insculpta. The sequence goes on from NW_027439082.1 coordinate 136,813, forward strand.
CCCCCACCTCAGCTATAACACCCCTCCGACCAACATCCCTCACCTCACCCGTAACACACAACCCACCAACCCCAACAACCTCACCCTTAGCACCCTTCCCACCGACTGCGCCACCTCAGCCATAACACCAATATGACCAACACCCCCCATTACACCTTAACACCCCTACTACAGATCCCAACCTCAACCAAAATACCTCACCCACCAACATCCCCCCATTCACCCTTAACTCTCCACCCACCAATAACCTCCCACCTCAGCCATGACACCCCACCCAATAACATACCCCACCTAACCGACAACACGCCTGCCACCAACACCACCCCAACTCAACCACAACACTTCACCCGTACCACCAGCCATAGCAACACCCCCGCCAACCATAACATCCCACCCACCAACTCCTATGACACCCCAGCCAGCAACAACTCCCACCTCACCTATCGAAGCAATCCCACCAACTCCCCCCACTTCTTCCATAGCGCCCCTCATACCAACACGCCCCACTTCACCCACAGCAACCCACCCACCAAAAATCCCCTACATCAGTCACAATACTGCACCCACCAACACCCCGACATCAGCTATAACACCCCTTACCTAGAACCCCCCTTCACCTTTAGCATCCAACAAAAAAACACCCCCCCACATCACCCCAGCCACTAACAACCCCCACCTCACTCATAATACAGCGCCCAACAACACACCCCACCTTAACTATAATACTCCAACCACCAACACCCCCGCTTTCACCCATAACACTCCTCCTACTCACAACCCCCCAGCTCACCCGTAAACCTAACCTTCACACCCGTACCTCATCCATAACACCCATCCTACCAAACTCCCCTCACCCATAACAGCTCAGCCACCACTCCCCCCCCCGTCTCACTCATAGCACCCCTCCAACTAACACAGCGCACCTCACCCACAACAACCTTCCTACCAACACAACGCCTCACAAGTAACACCCCGCCCACCTGAGCCATGGTATCCTTGCCACTAGCATACTAAACCTCAACCATAATACTGCAACCACCAACACTCCCCGACCCCTTCCCCCGTAACACCCCTCCTAACAGCACACCCACCTAACGCATAACATCCCTCCCCTCACCCATGACACGCAGCCCACAAACACCGCGCCCCGCACCTCAGCCATAACACACAACCTACCAAACCCCCAGCTCTCCCATAATAACCCTCCTTCCAACAGGCCCCACTTCACCCATAGAACCCCTCCAACCAACACAACGCACCTCACCCATAAAAACCATCCTACCAACACAACGCCTAACAATCAACACCTCACCCATAGTATCCCACTCACCAACACACTCTACCACAACCATAATACTGCCACCACCAAAACCCCCCCTTCCCCATAACACCCGCACCACAGCCATACAACCGTCCTACCAACCCCACCCCCCGCATCTCAACCAGAACACCTCACCCACCCACACTTCACCCGCCATACCCAGGCCAACAACGCCCCCCCCACCCATAATAAGAGTTCACCCAAAGCCACCAACCTCAGCCATAGCATGCCTTCCAACACCCCCCGTCCCCGCCACTTCACCCTTACAACACCACCCACCAACACCCCCTGCCTCACCCATAAAATCCCTTCCTACAAAAACCCTCCCACCTCACCTATGATTCCCCACCCACGAAAATAGCCCACCTTACCAATAACCACCATTCTATGAACCTCACACAATCTCATCAATAACACCCCTCCGACCAACACCAAACCTACCTAAACCAAAAGTACTCCTGGAACCAACACCCCACTTCATGACCGATAACACCCCTCCCACCAACACACTCCCTCTCCACCATAGTACAACAACAACCAGCACCCTCCCCTTCAGCTATAACGCGCCTCGAACCAGCAAGACCCACCTCAACCATAGCACACCTCCTTCCAACACCCCGCAACTCATCCATAACCCTAATCCATCAACAGCCCCCACCTCAATCCAGCCACCAATACACCCAAAACCTTAATTCTCCAACACCTCCCACCTCAACCATGACACCCCTCTTACCAAGAGTCCCCCACCTAAGCTATAACTCCCCTCCGACCAACATCCCTCACCTCACCCGTAACACACAACCCACCAACCCCGGCCACCTCACCCATAGCACCCTTCCCACCGCCACCTCAGCCATAACACCAGTACCACCAACACGCCCCATTAAACATTAACACCCCTGCTACAGATGCCAACCTCAACCAAAATACCTTACCCACCAACATCCCCCCATTCACCCATAACTCCCCATCCACCGATACCCTCCAACCTCAGCCACGACATCCCACCCACGAACATGCCCCACCTCACCAACACCACCCCCACTCAACCACAACACTTCACCCGTACCACCACACATAGCAACACCCCCGCCAACCATAACATCCCACCCACCAATACCTATGACACCCCAGCCACCAACATCTGCCACCTCACCAATCGCACCACTCCCACCAACTCCCCCCACTTCATCCATAGCACCCCTCATACCAACACGCCCCACTTCACCCATAGCACCCCTCCCACCATCAACTCCCCCAATACACCAATGACAACCCAGCCACCTCACTCATAGCACACCTCCTTCCAACACCCCCCACCTCATTCATAGCCCTAATCCATCAACAGCTCCCACCTCACCCCAGCCACCAACACCTTAATTCTTCAACACCTCCCACTTCAACCATGACACCCCTCTTACCAAGAGTCCCCACCTCAGCTATAACACCCCTCCGACCAACATCCCTCACCTCACCCGTAACACACAACCCACCAACCCCAACCACCTCACCCTTAGCACCCTTCCCACCGACTGCGCCACCTCAGCCATAACACCAATACGACCAACACCCCCCATTACACCTTAACACCCCACTACAGATCCCAACCTCAACCAAAATCCCTCACCCACCAACATCCCCCCATTCACCCTTAACTCTCCACCCACCAATACCCTCCCACCTCAGCCATGACACCCCACCCAATAACATGCCCCACCTCAACGACAACACGCCTGCCACCAACACCACCCCAACTCAACCACAACAATTCACCCGTACCACCAGCCATAGCAACACCCCCGCCAACCATAAAATCCCACCCACCAACTCCTATGACACCCCAGCCAGCAACAACTCCCACCTCACCTATCGAAGCAATCCCACCAACTCTCCCCACTTCATCCATAGCGCCCCTCATACCAACACGCCCCACTTCACCCACAGCAACCCACCCACCAAAAATCCCCTACATCAATCACAATACTGCACCCACCAACACCCCGACGTCAGCTATAACACCCCTTACCTAGAACCCCCCTTCACCTTTAGCATCCAACAAAAAAACACCCCCCCACATCACCCCAGACACTAACAACCCCCACCTCACTCATAATACAGCGCCCAACAACACACCCCACCTTAACTATAATACTCCAACCACCAACACCCCCGCTTTCACCCATAACACTCCTCCAACTCACAACCCCCCAGCTCACCCGTAAACCTAACCTTCACACCCGTACCTCATCCATAACACCCATCCTACCAAACCCCCCTCACCCATAAAAGCTCAGCCACCACTCCCCCCGCGTCTCACTCATAGCACCCCTCCAACTAACACAGCGCACCTCACCCACAACAACCTTCCTACCAACACAACGCCTCACAAGTAACACCCCGCCCACCTGAGCCATAGTATCCATGCCACTAGCATACTCCACCTCAACCATAATACTGCAACCACCAACACTCCACGACCCCTTCCCCCGTAACACCCCTCCTAACAGCACACCCACCTAACGCATAACATCCCTCCCCTCACCCATGACACGCAGCCCACAAACACCGCGCCCCGCACCTCAGCCATAACACACAACCTACCAAACCCCCAGCTCTCCCATAATAACCCTCCTTCCAACAGGCCCCACTTCACCCATAGAACCCCTCCAACCAACACAACGCACCTCACCCATAAAAACCATCCTACCAACACAACGCCTAACAATCAACACCTCACCCACAGTATCCCACTCACCAACACACTCTACCACAACCATAATACTGCAACCACCAAAACCCCCCCTTCCCCATAACACCCGCACCACAGCCATACAACCGTCCTACCAACCCCACCCCCCGCATCTCAACCAGAACACCTCACCCACCCACACTTCACCCGCCATACCCAGGCCAACAACGCCCCCCCACCCACCCATAATAAGAGTTCACCCAAAGCCACCAACCTCAGCCATAGCATGCCTTCCAACACCCCCCCTCCCCGCCACTTCACCCTTAGAACACCACCCACCAACACCCCCTGCCTCACCCATAAAATCCCTTCCTACAAAAACCCTCCCACCTCACCTATGATTCCCCACCCACGAAAATAGCCCACCTTACCAATAACCACCATTCTATGAACCTCACACGAGCTCATCAATAACACCCCTCCGACCAACACCCCCACCCATCTAAACCAAAAGTACTCCTGGAACCAACACCCCACTTCATGACCGATAACACCCCTCCCACCAACACACTCCCTCTCCACCATAGTACAACAACAACCAGCACCCTCCCCTTCAGCTATAACGCACCTCGAACCAGCAAGACCCACAGCACACCTCCTTCCAACACCCCGCAACTCATCCATAACCCTAATCCATCAACAGCCCCCACCTCAACCCAGCCACCAATACACCCAAAACCTTAATTCTCCAACACCTCCCACCTCAACCATGACACCCCTCTTACCAATAGTCCCCCACCTAAGCTATAACTCCCCTCCGACCAACATCCCTCACCTCACCCGTAACACACAACCCACCAACCCCGGCCACCTCACCCATTGCACCCTTCCCACCGCCACCTCAGCCATAACACCAGTACCACCAACACGTCCCATTAAACATTAACACCCCTGTTACAGACGCCAACCTCAACCAAAATACCTTACCCACCAACATCCCCCCATTCACCCATAACTCTCCATCCACCAATACCCTCCCACCTCAGCCACGACATCCCACCCACGAACATGCCCCACCTCACCAACACCACCCCCACTCAACCACAACACTTCACCCGTACCACCACACATAGCAACACCCCCGCCAACCATAACATCCCACCCACCAATACCTATGACACCCCAGCCACCAACATCTGCCACCTCACCAATCGCACCACTCCCACCAACTCCCCCCCACTTCATCCATAGCACCCCTCATACCAACACGCCCCACTTCACCCATAGCACCCCTCCCACCATCAACTCCCCCAATACACCAATGACAACCCAGCCATCTCACTCATAGCACACCTCCTTTCAACACCCCCAACTCATTCATAACCCTAATCCATCAACAGCTCCCACCTCACCCCAGCCACCAACACCTTAATTCTTCAACACCTCCCACTTCAACCATGACACCCCTCGTACCAAGAGTCCCCCACCTCAGCTATAACACCCTTCCGACCAACATCCCTCACCTCACCCGTAACACACAACCCACCAACCCCAACAACCTCACCCTTAGCACCCTTCCCACCGACTGCGCCACCTCAGCCATAACACCAATATGACCAACACCCCCCATTACACCTTAACACCCCTACTACAGATCCCAACCTCAACCAAAATACCTCACCCACCAACATCCCCCCATTCACCCTTAACTCTCCACCCACCAATAACCTCCCACCTCAGCCATGACACCCCACCCAATAACATACCCCACCTAACCGACAACACGCCTGCCACCAACACCACCCCAACTCAACCACAACACTTCACCCGTACCACCAGCCATAGCAACACCCCCGCCAACCATAACATCCCACCCACCAACTCCTATGACACCCCAGCCAGCAACAACTCCCACCTCACCTATCGAAGCAATCCCACCAACTCCCCCCACTTCTTCCATAGCGCCCCTCATACCAACACGCCCCACTTCACCCACAGCAACCCACCCACCAAAAATCCCCTACATCAGTCACAATACTGCACCCACCAACACCCCGACATCAGCTATAACACCCCTTACCTAGAACCCCCCTTCACCTTTAGCATCCAACAAAAAAACACCCCCCCACATCACCCCAGCCACTAACAACCCCCACCTCACTCATAATACAGCGCCCAACAACACACCCCACCTTAACTATAATACTCCAACCACCAACACCCCCGCTTTCACCCATAACACTCCTCCTACTAACAGCCCCCCAGCTCACCCGTAAACCTAACCTTCACACCCGTACCTCATCCATAACACCCTTCCTACCAAACTCCCCTCACCCATAACAGCTCAGCCACCACTCCCCCCCCCGTCTCACTCATAGCACCCCTCCAACTAACACAGCGCACCTCACCCACAACAACCTTCCTACCAACACAACGCCTCACAAGTAACACCCCGCCCACCTGAGCCATAGTATCCTTGCCACTAGCATACTAAACCTCAACCATAATACTGCAACCACCAACACTCCCCGACCCCTTCCCCCGTAACACCCCTCCTAACAGCACACCCACCTAACGCATAACATCCCTCCCCTCACCCATGACACGCAGCCCACAAACACCGCGCCCCGCACCTCAGCCATAACACACAACCTACCAAACCCCCAGCTCTCCCATAATAACCCTCCTTCCAACAGGCCCCACTTCACCCATAGAACCCCTCCAACCAACACAACGCACCTCACCCATAAAAACCATCCTACCAACACAACGCCTAACAATCAACACCTCACCCATAGTATCCCACTCACCAACACACTCTACCACAACCATAATACTGCCACCACCAAAACCCCCCCTTCCCCATAACACCCGCACCACAGCCATACAACCGTCCTACCAACCCCACCCCCCGCATCTCAACCAGAACACCTCACCCACCCACACTTCACCCGCCATACCCAGGCCAACAATGCCCCCCCCCACCCATAATAAGAGTTCACCCAAAGCCACCAACCTCAGCCATACCATGCCTTCCAACACCCCCCCTCCCCGCCACTTCACCCTTAGAACACCACCCACCAACACCCCCTGCCTCACCCATAAAATCCCTTCCTACAAAAACCCTCCCACCTCACCTATGATTCCCCACCCACGAAAATAGCCCACCTTACCAATAACCACCATTCTATGAACCTCACACGATCTCATCAATAACTCCCCTCCGACCAACACCCCACCCACCTAAACCAAAAGTACTCCTGGAACCAACACCCCACTTCATGACCGATAACACCCCTCCCACCAACACACTCCCTCTCCACCATAGTACAACAACAACCAGCACCCTCCCCTTCAGCTATAACGCACCTCGAACCAGCAAGACCCACCTCAACCATAGCACACCTCCTTCCAACACCCCGCAACTCATCCATAACCCTAATCCATCAACAGCCCCCACCTCAACCCAGCCACCAATACATCCAAAACCTTAATTCTTCAACACCTCCCACCTCAACCATGACACCCCTCTTACCAATAGTCCCCCACCTAAGCTATAACTCCCCTCCGACCAACATCCCTCACCTCACCCGTAACACACAACCCACCAACCCCGGCCACCTCACCCATTGCACCCTTCCCACCGCCACCTCAGCCATAACACCAGTACCACCAACACGTCCCATTAAACATTAACACCCCTGTTACAGACGCCAACCTCAACCAAAATACCTTACCCACCAACATCCCCCCATTCACCCATAACTCTCCATCCACCAATACCCTCCCACCTCAGCCACGACATCCCACCCACGAACATGCCCCACCTCACCAACACCACCCCCACTCAACCACAACACTTCACCCGTACCACCACACATAGCAACACCCCCGCCAACCATAACATCCCACCCACCAATACCTATGACACCCCAGCCACCAACATCTGCCACCTCACCAATCGCACCACTCCCACCAACTCCCCCCCACTTCATCCATAGCACCCCTCATACCAACACGCCCCACTTCACCCATAGCACCCCTCCCACCATCAACTCCCCCAATACACCAATGACAACCCAGCCATCTCACTCATAGCACACCTCCTTTCAACACCCCCAACTCATTCATAACCCTAATCCATCAACAGCTCCCACCTCACCCCAGCCACCAACACCTTAATTCTTCAACACCTCCCACTTCAACCATGACACCCCTCTTACCAAGAGTCCCCCACCTCAGCTATAACACCCCTCCGACCAACATCCCTCACCTCACCCGTAACACACAACCCACCAACCCCAACAACCTCACCCTTAGCACCCTTCCCACCGACTGCGCCACCTCAGCCATAACACCAATATGACCAACACCCCCCATTACACCTTAACACCCCTACTACAGATCCCAACCTCAACCAAAATACCTCACCCACCAACATCCCCCCATTCACCCTTAACTCTCCACCCACCAATAACCTCCCACCTCAGCCATGACACCCCACCCAATAACATACCCCACCTAACCGACAACACGCCTGCCACCAACACCACCCCAACTCAACCACAACACTTCACCCGTACCACCAGCCATAGCAACACCCCCGCCAACCATAACATCCCACCCACCAACTCCTATGACACCCCAGCCAGCAACAACTCCCACCTCACCTATCTAAGCAATCCCACCAACTCCCCCCACTTCTTCCATAGCGCCCCTCATACCAACACGCCCCACTTCACCCACAGCAACCCACCCACCAAAAATCCCCTACATCAGTCACAATACTGCACCCACCAACACCCCGACATCAGCTATAACACCCCTTACCTAGAACCCCCCTTCACCTTTAGCATCCAACAAAAAAACACCCCCCCACATCACCCCAGCCACTAACAACCCCCACCTCACTCATAATACAGCGCCCAACAACACACCCCACCTTAACTATAATACTCCAACCACCAACACCCCCGCTTTCACCCGTAACACTCCTCCTACTCACAACCCCCCAGCTCACCCGTAAACCTAACCTTCACACCCGTACCTCATCCATAACACCCATCCTACCAAACCCCCCTCACCCATAACAGCTCAGCCACCACTCCCCCCGCGTCTCACTCATAGCACCCCTCCAACTAACACAGCGCACCTCACCCACAACAACCTTCCTACCAACACAACGCCTCACAAGTAACACCCCGCCCACCTGAGCCATAGTATCCATGCCACTAGCATACTCCACCTCAACCATAATACTGCAACCACCAACACTCCACGACCCCTTCCCCCTTAACACCCCTCCTAACAGCACACCCACCTAAAGCATAACATCCCTCCCCTCACCCATGACACGCAGCCCACAAACACCGCGCCCCGCCCCTCAGCCATAACACACAACCTACCAAACCCCCAGCTCTCCCATAATAACCCTCCTTCCAACAGGCCCCACTTCACCCATAGAACCCCTCCAACCAACACAAAGCACCTCACCCATAAAAACCATCCTACCAACACAACGCCTAACAATCAACACCTCACCCATAGTATCCCACTCACCAACACACTGTACCACAACCATAATACTGCCACCACCAAAACCCCCCCTTCCCCATAACACCCGCACCACAGCCATACAACCGTCCTACCAACCCCACCCCCCGCATCTCAACCAGAACACCTCACCCACCCACACTTCACCCGCCATACCCAGGCCAACAACGCCCCCCCGCCACCCATAATAAGAGTTCACCCAAAGCCACCAACCTCAGCCATAGCATGACTTCCAACACCCCCCCTCCCCGCCACTTCACCCTTAGAACACCACCCACCCACACCCCCTGCCTCACCCATAAAATCCCTTCCTACAAAAACCCTCCCACTTCACCTATGATTCCCCACCCACGAAAATAGCCCACCTTAGCTAACCACCATTCTATGAACCTCACACGATCTCATCAATAACACCCCTCCGACCAACACCCCACCCACCTAAACCAAAAGTACTCCTGGAACCAACACCCCACTTCATGACCGATAACACCCCTCCCACCAACACACTCCCTCTCCACCATAGTACAACAACAACCAGCACCCTCCCCTTCAGCTATAACGCACCTCGAACCAGCAAGACCCACCTCAACCATAGCACACCTCCTTCCAACACCCCGCAACTCATCCATAACCCTAATCCATCAACAGCCCCCACCTCAACCCAGCCACCAATACACCCAAAACCTTAATTCTCCAACACCTCCCACCTCAACCATGACACCCCTCTTACCAATAGTCCCCCACCTAAGCTATAACTCCCCTCCGACCAACATCCCTCACCTCACCCGTAACACACAACCCACCAACCCCGGCCACCTCACCCATTGCACCCTTCCCACCGCCACCTCAGCCATAACACCGGTACCACCAACACGTCCCATTAAACATTAACACCCCTGTTACAGACGCCAACCTCAACCAAAATACCTTACCCACCAACATCCCCCCATTCACCCATAACTCTCCATCCACCAATACCCTCCCACCTCAGCCACGACATCCCACCCACGAACATGCCCCACCTCACCAACACCACCCCCACTCAACCACAACACTTCACCCGTACCACCACACATAGCAACACCCCCGCCAACCATAACATCCCACCCACCAATACCTATGACACCCCAGCCACCAACATCTGCCACCTCACCAATCGCACCACTCCCACCAACTCCCCCCCACTTCATCCATAGCACCCCTCATACCAACACGCCCCACTTCACCCATAGCACCCCTCCCACCATCAACTCCCCCAATACACCAATGACAACCCAGCCATCTCACTCATAGCACACCTCCTTTCAACACCCCCAACTCATTCATAACCCTAATCCATCAACAGCTCCCACCTCACCCCAGCCACCAACACCTTAATTCTTCAACACCTCCCACTTCAACCATGACACCCCTCTTACCAAGAGTCCCCCACCTCAGCTATAACACCCCTCCGACCAACATCCCTCACCTCACCCGTAACACACAACCCACCAACCCCAACAACCTCACCCTTAGCACCCTTCCCACCGACTGCGCCACCTCAGCCATAACACCAATATGACCAACACCCCCCATTACACCTTAACACCCCTACTACAGATCCCAACCTCAACCAAAATACCTCACCCACCAACATCCCCCCATTCACCCTTAACTCTCCACCCACCAATAACCTCCCACCTCAGCCATGACACCCCACCCAATAACATACCCCACCTAACCGACAACACGCCTGCCACCAACACCACCCCAACTCAACCACAACACTTCACCCGTACCACCAGCCATAGCAACACCCCCGCCAACCATAACATCCCACCCACCAACTCCTATGACACCCCAGCCAGCAACAACTCCCACCTCACCTATCTAAGCAATCCCACCAACTCCCCCCACTTCTTCCATAGCGCCCCTCATACCAACACGCCCCACTTCACCCACAGCAACCCACCCACCAAAAATCCCCTACATCAGTCACAATACTGCACCCACCAACACCCCGACATCAGCTATAACACCCCTTACCTAGAACCCCCCTTCACCTTTAGCATCCAACAAAAAAACACCCCCCCACATCACCCCAGCCACTAACAACCCCCACCTCACTCATAATACAGCGCCCAACAACACACCCCACCTTAACTATAATACTCCAACCACCAACACCCCCGCTTTCACCCGTAACACTCCTCCTACTCACAACCCCCCAGCTCACCCGTAAACCTAACCTTCACACCCGTACCTCATCCATAACACCCATCCTACCAAACCCCCCTCACCCATAACAGCTCAGCCACCACTCCCCCCGCGTCTCACTCATAGCACCCCTCCAACTAACACAGCGCACCTCACCCACAACAACCTTCCTACCAACACAACGCCTCACAAGTAACACCCCGCCCACCTGAGCCATAGTATCCATGCCACTAGCATACTCCACCTCAACCATAATACTGCAACCACCAACACTCCACGACCCCTTCCCCCTTAACACCCCTCCTAACAGCACACCCACCTAAAGCATAACATCCCTCCCCTCACCCATGACACGCAGCCCACAAACACCGCGCCCCGCCCCTCAGCCATAACACACAACCTACCAAACCCCCAGCTCTCCCATAATAACCCTCCTTCCAACAGGCCCCACTTCACCCATAGAACCCCTCCAACCAACACAAAGCACCTCACCCATAAAAACCATCCTACCAACACAACGCCTAACAATCAACACCTCACCCATAGTATCCCACTCACCAACACACTGTACCACAACCATAATACTGCCACCACCAAAACCCCCCCTTCCCCATAACACCCGCACCACAGCCATACAACCGTCCTACCAACCCCACTCCCCGCATCTCAACCAGAACACCTCACCCACCCACACTTCACCCGCCATACCCAGGCCAACAACGCCCCCCCGCCACCCATAATAAGAGTTCACCCAAAGCCACCAACCTCAGCCATAGCATAACTTCCAACACCCCCCCTCCCCGCCACTTCACCCTTAGAACACCACCCACCCACACCCCCTGCCTCACCCATAAAATCCCTTCCTACAAAAACCCTCCCACTTCACCTATGATTCCCCACCCACGAAAATAGCCCACCTTAGCTAACCACCATTCTATGAACCTCACACGATCTCATCAATAACACCCCTCCGACCAACACCCCACCCACCTAAACCAAAAGTACTCCTGGAACCAACACCCCACTTCATGACCGATAACACCCCTCCCACCAACACACTCCCTCTCCACCATAGTACAACAACAACCAGCACCCTCCCCTTCAGCTATAACGCACCTCGAACCAGCAAGACCCACCTCAACCATAGCTCACCTCCTTCCAACACCCCGCAACTCATCCATAACCCTAATCCATCAACAGCCCCCACCTCAACCCAGCCACCAATACACCCAAAACCTTAATTCTCCAACACCTCCCACCTCAACCATGACACCCCTCTTACCAATAGTCCCCCACCTAAGCTATAACTCCCCTCCGACCAACATCCCTCACCTCACCCGTAACACACAACCCACCAACCCCGGCCACCTCACCCATTGCACCCTTCCCACCGCCACCTCAGCCATAACACCAGTACCACCAACACGTCCCATTAAACATTAACACCCCTGTTACAGACGCCAACCTCAACCAAAATACCTTACCCACCAACATCCCCCCATTCACCCATAACTCTCCATCCACCAATACCCTCCCACCTCAGCCACGACATCCCACCCACGAACATGCCCCACCTCACCAACACCACCCCCACTCAACCACAACACTTCACCCGTACCACCACACATAGCAACACCCCCGCCAACCATAACATCCCACCCACCAATACCTATGACACCCCAGCCACCAACATCTGCCACCTCACCAATCGCACCACTCCCACCAACTCCCCCCCACTTCATCCATAGCACCCCTCATACCAACACGCCCCACTTCACCCATAGCACCCCTCCCACCATCAACTCCCCCAATACACCAATGACAACCCAGCCATCTCACTCATAGCACACCTCCTTTCAACACCCCCAACTCATTCATAACCCTAATCCATCAACAGCTCCCACCTCACCCCAGCCACCAACACGTTAATTCTTCAACACCTCCCACTTCAACCATGACACCCCTCGTACCAAGAGTCCCCCACCTCAGCTATAACACCCCTCCGACCAACATCCCTCACCTCACCCGTAACACACAACCCACCAACCCCAACAACCTCACCCTTAGCACCCTTCCCACCGACTGCGCCACCTCAGCCATAACACCAATATGACCAACACCCCCCATTACACCTTAACACCCCTACTACAGATCCCAACCTCAACCAAAATACCTCACCCACCAACATCCCCCCATTCACCCTTAACTCTCCACCCACCAATAACCTCCCACCTCAGCCATGACACCCCACCCAATAACATACCCCACCTAACCGACAACACGCCTGCCACCAACACCACCCCAACTCAACCACAACACTTCACCCGTACCACCAGCCATAGCAACACCCCCGCCAACCATAACATCCCACCCACCAACTCCTATGACACCCCAGCCAGCAACAACTCCCACCTCACCTATCTAAGCAATCCCACCAACTCCCCCCACTTCTTCCATAGCGCCCCTCATACCAACACGCCCCACTTCACCCACAGCAACCCACCCACCAAAAATCCCCTACATCAGTCACAATACTGCACCCACCAACACCCCGACATCAGCTATAACACCCCTTACCTAGAACCCCCCTTCACCTTTAGCATCCAACAAAAAAACACCCCCCCACATCACCCCAGCCACTAACAACCCCCACCTCACTCATAATACAGCGCCCAACAACACACCCCACCTTAACTATAATACTCCAACCACCAACACCCCCGCTTTCACCCGTAACACTCCTCCTACTCACAACCCCCCAGCTCACCCGTAAACCTAACCTTCACACCCGTACCTCATCCATAACACCCATCCTACCAAACCCCCCTCACCCATAACAGCTCAGCCACCACTCCCCCCGCGTCTCACTCATAGCACCCCTCCAACTAACACAGCGCACCTCACCCACAACAACCTTCCTACCAACACAACGCCTCACAAGTAACACCCCGCCCACCTGAGCCATAGTATCCATGCCACTAGCATACTCCACCTCAACCATAATACTGCAACCACCAACACTCCACGACCCCTTCCCCCTTAACACCCCTCCTAACAGCACACCCACCTAAAGCATAACATCCCTCCCCTCACCCATGACACGCAGCCCACAAACACCGCGCCCCGCCCCTCAGCCATAACACACAACCTACCAAACCCCCAGCTCTCCCATAATAACCCTCCTTCCAACAGGCCCCACTTCACCCATAGAACCCCTCCAACCAACACAAAGCACCTCACCCATAAAAACCATCCTACCAACACAACGCCTAACAATCAACACCTCACCCATAGTATCCCACTCACCAACACACTGTACCACAACCATAATACTGCCACCACCAAAACCCCCCCTTCCCCATAACACCCGCACCACAGCCATACAACCGTCCTACCAACCCCACTCCCCGCATCTCAACCAGAACACCTCACCCACCCACACTTCACCCGCCATACCCAGGCCAACAACGCCCCCCCGCCACCCATAATAAGAGTTCACCCAAAGCCACCAACCTCAGCCATAGCATAACTTCCAACACCCCCCCTCCCCGCCACTTCACCCTTAGAACACCACCCACCCACACCCCCTGCCTCACCCATAAAATCCCTTCCTACAAAAACCCTCCCACTTCACCTATGATTCCCCACCCACGAAAATAGCCCACCTTAGCTAACCACCATTCTATGAACCTCACACGATCTCATCAATAACACCCCTCCGACCAACACCCCACCCACCTAAACCAAAAGTACTCCTGGAACCAACACCCCACTTCATGACCGATAACACCCCTCCCACCAACACACTCCCTCTCCACCATAGTACAACAACAACCAGCACCCTCCCCTTCAGCTATAACGCACCTCGAACCAGCAAGACCCACCTCAACCATAGCTCACCTCCTTCCAACACCCCGCAACTCATCCATAACCCTAATCCATCAACAGCCCCCACCTCAACCCAGCCACCAATACACCCAAAACCTTAATTCTCCAACACCTCCCACCTCAACCATGACACCCCTCTTACCAATAGTCCCCCACCTAAGCTATAACTCCCCTCCGACCAACATCCCTCACCTCACCCGTAACACACAACCCACCAACCCCGGCCACCTCACCCATTGCACCCTTCCCACCGCCACCTCAGCCATAACACCAGTACCACCAACACGTCCCATTAAACATTAACACCCCTGTTACAGACGCCAACCTCAACCAAAATACCTTACCCACCAACATCCCCCCATTCACCCATAACTCTCCATCCACCAATACCCTCCCACCTCAGCCACGACATCCCACCCACGAACATGCCCCACCTCACCAACACCACCCCCACTCAACCACAACACTTCACCCGTACCACCACACATAGCAACACCCCCGCCAACCATAACATCCCACCCACCAATACCTATGACACCCCAGCCACCAACATCTGCCACCTCACCAATCGCACCACTCCCACCAACTCCCCCCCACTTCATCCATAGCACCCCTCATACCAACACGCCCCACTTCACCCATAGCACCCCTCCCACCATCAACTCCC
The DNA here is from genome assembly GCF_033958435.1 of Carettochelys insculpta. Classification (NCBI taxonomy): domain Eukaryota; kingdom Metazoa; phylum Chordata; order Testudines; family Carettochelyidae; genus Carettochelys; species Carettochelys insculpta. The sequence goes on from NW_027439082.1 coordinate 153,127, forward strand.
CCAATACACCAATGACAACCCAGCCATCTCACTCATAGCACACCTCCTTTCAACACCCCCAACTCATTCATAACCCTAATCCATCAACAGCTCCCACCTCACCCCAGCCACCAACACGTTAATTCTTCAACACCTCCCACTTCAACCATGACACCCCTCGTACCAAGAGTCCCCCACCTCAGCTATAACACCCCTCCGACCAACATCCCTCACCTCACCCGTAACACACAACCCACCAACCCCAACAACCTCACCCTTAGCACCCTTCCCACCGACTGCGCCACCTCAGCCATAACACCAATATGACCAACACCCCCCATTACACCTTAACACCCCTACTACAGATCCCAACCTCAACCAAAATACCTCACCCACCAACATCCCCCCATTCACCCTTAACTCTCCACCCACCAATAACCTCCCACCTCAGCCATGACACCCCACCCAATAACATACCCCACCTAACCGACAACACGCCTGCCACCAACACCACCCCAACTCAACCACAACACTTCACCCGTACCACCAGCCATAGCAACACCCCCGCCAACCATAACATTCCACCCACCAACTCCTATGACACCCCAGCCAGCAACAACTCCCACCTCACCTATCGAAGCAATCCCACCAACTCCCCCCACTTCTTCCATAGCGCCCCTCATACCAACACGCCCCACTTCACCCACAGCAACCCACCCACCAAAAATCCCCTACATCAGTCACAATACTGCACCCACCAACACCCCGACATCAGCTATAACACCCCTTACCTAGAACCCCCCTGCACCTTTAGCATCCAACAAAAAAACACCCCCCCACATCACCCCAGCCACTAACAACCCCCACCTCACTCATAATACAGCGCCCAACAACACACCCCACCTTAACTATAATACTCCAACCACCAACACCCCCGCTTTCACCCATAACACTCCTCCTACTAACAGCCCCCCAGCTCACCCGTAAACCTAACCTTCACACCCGTACCTCATCCATAACACCCTTCCTACCAAACTCCCCTCACCCATAACAGCTCAGCCACCAGTCCCCCCCCCCCCGTCTCACTCATAGCACCCCTCCAACTAACACAGCGCACCTCACCCACAACAACCTTCCTACCAACACAACGCCTCACAAGTAACACCCCGCCCACCTGAGCCATAGTATCCTTGCCACTAGCATACTAAACCTCAACCATAATACTGCAACCACCAACACTCCCCGACCCCTTCCCCCGTAACACCCCTCCTAACAGCACACCCACCTAACGCATAACATCCCTCCCCTCACCCATGACACGCAGCCCACAAACACCGCGCCCCGCACCTCAGCCATAACACACAACCTACCAAACCCCCAGCTCTCCCATAATAACCCTCCTTCCAACAGGCCCCACTTCACCCATAGAACCCCTCCAACCAACACAACGCACCTCACCCATAAAAACCATCCTACCAACACAACGCCTAACAATCAACACCTCACCCATAGTATCCCACTCACCAACACACTCTACCACAACCATAATACTGCCACCACCAAAACCCCCCCTTCCCCATAACACCCGCACCACAGCCATACAACCGTCCTACCAACCCCACCCCCCGCATCTCAACCAGAACACCTCACCCACCCACACTTCACCCGCCATACCCAGGCCAACAATGCCCCCCCCCACCCATAATAAGAGTTCACCCAAAGCCACCAACCTCAGCCATACCATGCCTTCCAACACCCCCCCTCCCCGCCACTTCACCCTTAGAACACCACCCACCAACACCCCCTGCCTCACCCATAAAATCCCTTCCTACAAAAACCCTCCCACCTCACCTATGATTCCCCACCCACGAAAATAGCCCACCTTACCAATAACCACCATTCTATGAACCTCACACGATCTCATCAATAACTCCCCTCCGACCAACACCCCACCCACCTAAACCAAAAGTACTCCTGGAACCAACACCCCACTTCATGACCGATAACACCCCTCCCACCAACACACTCCCTCTCCACCATAGTACAACAACAACCAGCACCCTCCCCTTCAGCTATAACGCACCTCGAACCAGCAAGACCCACCTCAACCATAGCACACCTCCTTCCAACACCCCGCAACTCATCCATAACCCTAATCCATCAACAGCCCCCACCTCAACCCAGCCACCAATACATCCAAAACCTTAATTCTTCAACACCTCCCACCTCAACCATGACACCCCTCTTACCAATAGTCCCCCACCTAAGCTATAACTCCCCTCCGACCAACATCCCTCACCTCACCCGTAACACACAACCCACCAACCCCGGCCACCTCACCCATTGCACCCTTCCCACCGCCACCTCAGCCATAACACCAGTACCACCAACACGTCCCATTAAACATTAACACCCCTGTTACAGACGCCAACCTCAACCAAAATACCTTACCCACCAACATCCCCCCATTCACCCATAACTCTCCATCCACCAATACCCTCCCACCTCAGCCACGACATCCCACCCACGAACATGCCCCACCTCACCAACACCACCCCCACTCAACCACAACACTTCACCCGTACCACCACACATAGCAACACCCCCGCCAACCATAACATCCCACCCACCAATACCTATGACACCCCAGCCACCAACATCTGCCACCTCACCAATCGCACCACTCCCACCAACTCCCCCCCACTTCATCCATAGCACCCCTCATACCAACACGCCCCACTTCACCCATAGCACCCCTCCCACCATCAACTCCCCCAATACACCAATGACAACCCAGCCATCTCACTCATAGCACACCTCCTTTCAACACCCCCAACTCATTCATAACCCTAATCCATCAACAGCTCCCACCTCACCCCAGCCACCAACACCTTAATTCTTCAACACCTCCCACTTCAACCATGACACCCCTCTTACCAAGAGTCCCCCACCTCAGCTATAACACCCCCTCCGACCAACATCCCTCACCTCACCCGTAACACACAACCCACCAACCCCAACAACCTCACCCTTAGCACCCTTCCCACCGACTGCGCCACCTCAGCCATAACACCAATATGACCAACACCCCCCATTACACCTTAACACCCCTACTACAGATCCCAACCTCAACCAAAATACCTCACCCACCAACATCCCCCCATTCACCCTTAACTCTCCACCCACCAATAACCTCCCACCTCAGCCATGACACCCCACCCAATAACATACCCCACCTAACCGACAACACGCCTGCCACCAACACCACCCCAACTCAACCACAACACTTCACCCGTACCACCAGCCATAGCAACACCCCCGCCAACCATAACATCCCACCCACCAACTCCTATGACACCCCAGCCAGCAACAACTCCCACCTCACCTATCTAAGCAATCCCACCAACTCCCCCCACTTCTTCCATAGCGCCCCTCATACCAACACGCCCCACTTCACCCACAGCAACCCACCCACCAAAAATCCCCTACATCAGTCACAATACTGCACCCACCAACACCCCGACATCAGCTATAACACCCCTTACCTAGAACCCCCCTTCACCTTTAGCATCCAACAAAAAAACACCCCCCCACATCACCCCAGCCACTAACAACCCCACCTCACTCATAATACAGCGCCCAACAACACACCCCACCTTAACTATAATACTCCAACCACCAACACCCCCGCTTTCACCCATAACACTCCTCCTACTAACAGCCCCCCAGCTCACCCGTAAACCTAACCTTCACACCCGTACCTCATCCATAACACCCTTCCTACCAAACTCCCCTCACCCATAACAGCTCAGCCACCACTCCCCCCCCCGTCTCACTCATAGCACCCCTCCAACTAACACAGCGCACCTCACCCACAACAACCTTCCTACCAACACAACGCCTCACAAGTAACACCCCGCCCACCTGAGCCATAGTATCCTTGCCACTAGCATACTAAACCTCAACCATAATACTGCAACCACCAACACTCCCCGACCCCTTCCCCCGTAACACCCCTCCTAACAGCACACCCACCTAACGCATAACATCCCTCCCCTCACCCATGACACGCAGCCCACAAACACCGCGCCCCGCACCTCAGCCATAACACACAACCTACCAAACCCCCAGCTCTCCCATAATAACCCTCCTTCCAACAGGCCCTACTTCACCCATAGAACCCCTCCAACCAACACAACGCACCTCACCCATAAAAACCATCCTACCAACACAACGCCTAACAATCAACACCTCACCCATAGTATCCCACTCACCAACACACTCTACCACAACCATAATACTGCCACCACCAAAACCCCCCCTTCCCCATAACACCCGCACCACAGCCATACAACCGTCCTACCAACCCCACCCCCCGCATCTCAACCAGAACACCTCACCCACCCACACTTCACCCGCCATACCCAGGCCAACAATGCCCCCCCCCACCCATAATAAGAGTTCACCCAAAGCCACCAACCTCAGCCATACCATGCCTTCCAACACCCCCCCTCCCCGCCACTTCACCCTTAGAACACCACCCACCAACACCCCCTGCCTCACCCATAAAATCCCTTCCTACAAAAACCCTCCCACCTCACCTATGATTCCCCACCCACGAAAATAGCCCACCTTACCAATAACCACCATTCTATGAACCTCACACGATCTCATCAATAACACCCCTCCGACCAACACCCCACCCACCTAAACCAAAAGTACTCCTGGAACCAACACCCCACTTCATGACCGATAACACCCCTCCCACCAACACACTCCCTCTCCACCATAGTACAACAACAACCAGCACCCTCCCCTTCAGCTATAACGCACCTCGAACCAGCAAGACCCACCTCAACCATAGCACACCTCCTTCCAACACCCCGCAACTCATCCATAACCCTAATCCATCAACAGCCCCCACCTCAACCCAGCCACCAATACACCCAAAACCTTAATTCTTCAACACCTCCCACCTCAACCGTCACACCCCTCTTACCAATAGTCCCCCACCTAAGCTATAACTCCCCTCCGACCAACATCCCTCACCTCACCCGTAACACACAACCCACCAACCCTGGCCACCTCACCCATAGCACCCTTCCCACCGCCACCTCAGCCATAACAGCAGTCCCACCAACACGCCCCCATTAAACATTAACACCCCTGCTACAGATGCCAACCTCAACCAAAATACCTTACCCACCAACATCCCCCCATTCACCCATAACTCTCCATCCACCAATACCCTCCCACCTCAGCCACGAAATCCCACACACGAACATGCCCCACCTCACCAACATCACCCCCACTCAACCACAACACTTCACCAGTACCACCACACATAGCAACACCCCCGCCAACCATAACATCCCACCCACCAATACCTATGACACCCCAGCCACCAACATCTGCCACCTCACCAATCGCACCACTCCCACCAACTCCCCCCCACTTCATCCATAGCACCCCTCATACCAACACGCCCCACTTCACCCATAGCACCCCTCCCACCATCAACTCCCCCAATACACCAATGACAACCTAGCCATCTCACTCATAGCACACCTCCTTTCAACACCCCCACGTCATTCATAACCCTAATCCATCAACAGCTCCCACCTCACCCCAGCCACCAACACCTTAATTCTTCAACACCTCACACTTCAACCATGACACCCCTCTTACCAAGAATCCCCACCTCAGCTATAACACCCCTCCAACCAACATCCCTCACCTCACCCGTAACACACAACCCACCAACCCCAACCACCTCACCCTTAGCACCCTTCCCACCGACTGCGCCACCTCAGCCATAACACCAATACGACCAACACCCCCCATTACACCTTAACACCCCTACTACAGATCCCAACCTCAACCAAAATCCCTCACCCACCAACATCCCCCCATTCACCCTTAACTCTCCACCCACCAATACCCTCCCACCTCAGCCATGACACCTCACCCTTAGCACCCTTCCCACCGACTGCGCCACCTCAGCCATAAAACCAATACGACCAACACCCCCCATTACACCTTAACACCCCTACTACAGATCCCAACCTCAACCAAAATCCCTCACCCACCAACATCCCCCCATTCACCCTTAACTCTCCACCCACCAATACCCTCCCACCTCAGCCATGACACCCCACCCAATAACATGCCCCACCTCACCGACAACACGCCTGCCACCAACACCACCCCAACTCAACCACAACACTTCACCCGTACCACCAGCCATAGCAACACCCCCGCCAACCATAAAATCCCACCCACCAACTCCTATGACACCCCAGCCAGCAACAACTCCCACCTCACCTATCAAAGCAATCCCACCAACTCCCCCCACTTCATCCATAGCGCCCCTCATACCAACACGCCCCACTTCACCCACAGCAACCCACCCACCAAAAATCCCCTACATCAATCACAATACTGCACCCACCAACACCCCGACGTCAGCTATAACACCCCTTACCTAGAACCCCCTTCACCTTTAGCATCCAAAAAAAAAAAAACCCCCCACATCACCCCAGCCACTAACAACCCCCACCTCACTCATAATACAGCGCCCAACAACACACCCCACCTTAACTATAACAATCCAACCACCAACACCCCCGCTTTCACCCATAACACTCCTCCTACTCACAACCCCCCAGCTCACCCGTAAACCTAACCTTCACACCCGTACCTCATCCATAACACCCATCCTACCAAACCCCCCTCACCCATAACAGCTCAGCCACCACTCCCCCCGCGTCTCACTCATAGCACCCCTCCAACTAACACAGCGCACCTCACCCACAACAACCTTCCTACCAACACAACGCCTCACAAGTAACACCCCGCCCACCTGAGCCATAGTATCCATGCCACTAGCATACTCCATCTCAACCATAATACTGCAACCACCAACACTCCAAGACCCCTTCCCCCGTAACACCCCTCCTAACAGCACACCCACCTAACGCATAACATCCCTCCCCTCACCCATGACACGCAGCCCACAAACACCGCGCCCCGCACCTCAGCCATAACACACAACCTACCAAACCCCCAGCTCTCCCATAATAACCCTCCTTCCAACAGGCCCCACTTCACCCATAGAACCCCTCCAACCAACACAACGCACCTCACCCATAAAAACTATCCTACCAACACAACGCCTAACAATCAACACCTCACCCATAGTATCCCACTCACCAACACACTCTACCACAACCATAATACTGCCACCACCAACACCCCCCCTTCCCCATAACACCCGCACCACAGCCATACAACCGTCCTACCAACCCCACCCCCCGCATCTCAACCAGAACACCTCACCCACCCACACTTCACCCGCCATACCCAGGCCAACAACGCCCCCCCCCCACACATAATAAGAGTTCACTCAAAGCCACCAACCTCAGCCATAGCATGCCTTCCAACACCCCCCCCTCCCCGCCACTTCACCCTTAGAACACCACCCACCAACACCCCCTGCCTCACCCATAAAATCCCTTCCTACAAAAACCCTCCCACCTCACCTATGATTCCCCACCCACAAAAATAGCCCACCTTACCAATAACCACCATTCTATGAACCTCACACGATCTCATCAATAACTCCCCTCCGACCAACACCCCACCCACCTAAACCAAAAGTACTCCTGGAACCAACACCCCACTTCATGACCGATAACACCCCTCCCACCAACACACTCCCTCTCCACCATAGTACAACAACAACCAGCACCCTCCCCTTCAGCTATAACGCACCTCGAACCAGCAAGACCCACCTCAACCATAGCACACCTCCTTCCAACACCCCGCAACTCATCCATAACCCTAATCCATCAACAGCCCCCACCTCAACCCAGCCACCAATACACCCAAAACCTTAATTCTCCAACACCTCCCACCTCAACCATGACACCCCTCTTACCAATAGTCCCCCACCTAAGCTATAACTCCCCTCTGACCAACATCCCTCACCTCACCCGTAACACACAACCCACCAACCCCGGCCACCTCACCCATAGCACCCTTCACACCGCCACCTCAGCCATAACAGCAGTCCCACCAACACGCCCCCATTAAACATTAACACCCCTGCTACAGATGCCAACCTCAAACAAAATACTTTACCCACCAACATCCCCCCATTCACCCATAACTCTCCATCCACCAATACCCTCCCACCTCAGCCACGACATCCCACCCACGAACATGCCCCACCTCACCAACACCACCCCCACTCAACCACAACACTTCACCCGTACCACCACACATAGCAACACCCCCGCCAACCATAACATCCCACCCACCAATACCTATGACACCCCAGCCACCAACATCTGCCACCTCACCAATCGCACCACTCCCACCAACTCCCCCCAACTTCATCCATAGCACCCCTCATACCAACACGCCCCACTTCACCCATAGCACCCCTCCCACCATCAACTCCCGCAATACACCAATGACAACCCAGCCATCTCACTCATAGCACACCTCCTTCCAACACCCCCACCTCATTCATAACCCTAATCCATCAACAGCTCCCACCTCACCCCAGCCACCAACACCTTAATTCTTCAACACCTCCCACTTCAACCATGACACCCCTCTTACCAAGAGTCCCCACCTCAGCTATAACACCCCTCCGAACGACATCCCTCACCTCACCCGTAACACACAACCCACCAACCCCAACCACCTCACCCTTAGCACCCTTCCCACCGACTGCGCCACCTCAGCCATAACACCAATACGACCAACACCCCCCATTACACCTTAACACCCCTACTACAGATCCCAACCTCAACCAAAATCCCTCACCCACCAACATCCCCCCATTCACCCTTAACTCTCCACCCACCAATACCCTCCCACCTCAGCCATGACACCCCACCCAATAACATGCCCCACCTCACCGACAACACGCCTGCCACCAACACCACCCCAACTCAACCACAACACTTCACCCGTACCACCAGCCATAGCAACACCCCCGCCAACCATAAAATCCCACCCACCAACTCCTATGACACCCCAGCCAGCAACAACTCCCACCTCACCTATCAAAGCAATCCCACCAACTCCCCCCACTTCATCCATAGCGCCCCTCATACCAACACGCCCCACTTCACCCACAGCAACCCACCCACCAAAAATCCCCTACATCAATCACAATACTGCACCCACCAACACCCCGACGTCAGCTATAACACCCCTTACCTAGAACCCCCCTTCACCTTTAGCATCCAAAAAAAAAAACCCCCCCCACATCACCCCAGCCACTAACAACCCCCACCTCACTCATAATACAGCGCCCAACAACACACCCCACCTTAACTATAACAATCCAACCACCAACACCCCCGCTTTCACCCATAACACTCCTCCTACTCACAACCCCCCAGCTCACCCGTAAACCTAACCTTCACAGCCGTACCTCATCCATAACACCCATCCTACCAAACCCCCCTCACCCATAACAGCTCAGCCACCACTCCCCCCGCGTCTCACTCATAGCACCCCTCCAACTAACACAGCGCACCTCACCCACAACAACCTTCCTACCAACACAACGCCTCACAAGTAACACCCCGCCCACCTGAGCCATAGTATCCATGCCACTAGCATACTCCATCTCAACCATAATACTGCAACCACCAACACTCCAAGACCCCTTCCCCCGTAACACCCCTCCTAACAGCACACCCACCTAACGCATAACATCCCTCCCCTCACCCATGACACGCAGCCCACAAACACCGCGCCCCGCACCTCAGCCATAACACACAACCTACCAAACCCCCAGCTCTCCCATAATAACCCTCCTTCCAACAGGCCCCACTTCACCCATAGAACCCCTCCAACCAACACAACGCACCTCACCCATAAAAACTATCCTACCAACACAACGCCTAACAATCAACACCTCACCCATAGTATCCCACTCACCAACACACTCTACCACAACCATAATACTGCCACCACCAACACCCCCCCTTCCCCATAACACCCGCACCACAGCCATACAACCGTCCTACCAACCCCACCCCCCGCATCTCAACCAGAACACCTCACCCACCCACACTTCACCCGCCATACCCAGGCCAACAACGCCCCCCCCCCACACATAATAAGAGTTCACCCAAAGCCACTAACCTCAGCCATAGCATGCCTTCCAACACCCCCCCCCCCGCCACTTCACCCTTAGAACACCACCCACCAACACCCCCTGCCTCACCCATAAAATCCCTTCCTACAAAAACCCTCCCACCTCACCTATGATTCCCCACCCACGAAAATAGCCCACCTTACCAATAACCACCATTCTATGAACCTCACACGATCTCATCAATAACTCCCCTCCGACCAACACCCCACCCACCTAAACCAAAAGTACTCCTGGAACCAACACCCCACTTCATGACCGATAACACCCCTCCCACCAACACACTCCCTCTCCACCATAGTACAACAACAACCAGCACCCTCCCCTTCAGCTATAACGCACCTCGAACCAGCAAGACCCACCTCAACCATAGCACACCTCCTTCCAACACCCCGCAACTCATCCATAACCCTAATCCATCAACAGCCCCCACCTCAACCCAGCCACCAATACACCCAAAACCTTAATTCTTCAACACCTCCCACCTCAACCATCACACCCCTCTTACCAATAGTCCCCCACCTAAGCTATAACTCCCCTCCGACCAACATCCCTCACCTCACCCGTAACACACAACCCACCAACCCCGGCCACCTCACCCATAGCACCCTTCCCACCGCCACCTCAGCCATAACAGCAGTCCCACCAACACGCCCCCATTAAACATTAACACCCCTGCTACAGATGCCAACCTCAACCAAAATACCTTACCCACCAACATCCCCCCATTCACCCATAACTCTCCATCCACCAATACCCTCCCACCTCAGCCACGACATCCCACCCACGAACATGCCCCACCTCACCAACACCACCCCCACTCAACCACAACACTTCACCCGTACCACCACACATAGCAACACCCCCGCCAACCATCACATCCCACCCACCAATACCTATGACACCCCAGCCACCAACATCTGCCACCTCACCAATCGCACCACTCCCACCAACTCCCCCCCACTTCATCCATAGCACCCCTCATACCAACACGCCCCACTTCACCCATAGCACCCCTCCCACCATCAACTCCCCCAATACACCAATGACAACCCAGCCATCTCACTCATAGCACACCTCCTTTCAACACCCCCACCTCATTCATAACCCTAATCCATCAACAGCTCCCACCTCACCCCAGCCACCAACACCTTAATTCCTCAACACCTCCCACTTCAACCATAACACCCCTCTTACCAAGAGTCCCCACCTCAGCTATAACACCCCTCCGACCAACATCCCTCACCTCACCCGTAACACACAACCCACCAACCCCAACCACCTCACCCTTAGCACCCTTCCCACCGACTGCGCCACCTCAGCCATAACACCAATACGACCAACACCCCCCATTACACCTTAACACCCCTACTACAGATCCCAACCTCAACCAAAATCCCTCACCCACCAACATCCCCCCATTCACCCTTAACTCTCCACCCACCACCTCAGCCATGACACCCCACCCAATAACATGCCCCACCTCACCGACAACACGCCTGCCACCAACACCACCCCAACTCAACCACAACAATTCACCCGTACCACCAGCCATAGCAACACCTCCGCCAACCATAAAATCCCACCCACCAACTCCTATCACACCCCAGCCAGCAACAACTCCCACCTCACCTATCGAAGCAATCCCACCAACTCTCCCCACTTCATCCATAGCGCCCCTCATACCAACACGCCCCACTTCACCCACAGCAACCCACCCACCAAAAATCCCCTACATCAATCACAATACTGCACCCACCAACACCCCGACGTCAGCTATAACACCCCTTACCTAGAACCCCCCTTCACCTTTAGCATCCAACAAAAAAACACCCCCCCCACATCACCCCAGCCACTAACAACCCCCACCTCACTCATAATACAGCGCCCAACAACACACCCCACCTTAACTATAACAATCCAACCACCAACACCCCCGCTTTCACCCATAACACTCCTCCTACTCACAACCCCCCAGCTCACCCGTAAACCTAACCTTCACACCCGTACCTCATCCATAACACCCATCCTACCAAACTCCCCTCACCCATAACAGCTCAGCCACCACTCCCCCCGCGTCTCACTCATAGCACCCCTCCAACTAACACAGCGCACCTCACCCACAACAACCTTCCTACCAACACAACGCCTCACAAGTAACACCCCGCCCACCTGAGCCATAGTATCCTTGCCACTAGCATACTAAACCTCAACCATAATACTGCAACCACCAACACTCCCCGACCCCTTCCCCCGTAACACCCCTCCTAACAGCACACCCACCTAACGCATAACATCCCTCCCCTCACCCATGACACGCAGCCCACAAACACCGCGCCCCGCACCTCAGCCATAACACACAACCTACCAAACCCCCAGCTCTCCCATAATAACCCTCCTTCCAACAGGCCCCACTTCACCCATAGAACCCCTCCAACCAACACAACGCACCTCACCCATAAAAACCATCCTACCAACACAATGCCTAACAATCAACACCTCACCCATAGTATCCCTCTCACCAACACACTCTACCACAACCATAATACTGCCACCACCAAAACCCCACAACACCCGCACCACAGCCATACAACCGTCCTACCAACCCCACCCACCGCATCTCAACCAGAACACCTCACCCACCCACACTTCACCCGCCATACCCAGGCCAACAACGCCCCCCCCCAACCATAATAAGAGTTCACCCAAAGCCACCAACCTCAGCCATAGCATGCCTTCCAACACCCCCCCCTCCCCGCCGCTTCACCCTTAGAACACCACCCACCAACACCCCCTGCCTCACCCATAAAATCCCTTCCTACAAAAACCCTCCCACCTCACCTATGATTCCCCACCCACGAAAATAGCTCACCTTACCAATAACCACCATTCTATGAACCTCACACGATCTCATCAATAACACCCCTCCGACCAACACCCCACCCACCTAAACCAAAAGTACTCCTGGAACCAACACCCCACTTAATGACCGATAACACCCCTCCCACCAACACACTCCCTCTCCACCATAGTACAACAACAACCAGCACCCTCCCCTTCAGCTATAACGCACCTCGAACCAGCAAGACCCACCTCAACCATAGCACACCTCCTTCCAACACCCCGCAACTCATCCATAACCCTAATCCATCAACAGCCCCCACCTCAACCCAGCCACCAATACACCCAAAACCTTAATTCTCCAACACCTCCCACCTCAACCATGACACCCCTCTTACCAATAGTCCCCCACCTAAGCTATAACTCCCCTCTGACCAACATCCCTCACCTCACCCGTAACACACAACCCACCAACCCCGGCCACCTCACCCATTGCACCCTTCCCACCGCCACCTCAGCCATAACAGCAGTCCCACCAACACGCCCCCATTAAACATTAACACCCCTGCTACAGATGCCAACCTCAACCAAAATACCTTACCCACCAACATCCCCCCATTCACCCATAACTCTCCATCCACCAATACCCTCCCACCTCAGCCATGACATCCCACCCACGAACATGCCCCACCTCACCAACACCACCCCCACTCAACCACAACACTTCACCCGTACCACCACACATAGCAACACCCCCGCCAACCATAACATCCCACCCACCAATACCTATGACACCCCAGCCACCAACATCTGCCACCTCACCAATCGCACCACTCCCACCAACTCCCCCCAACTTCATCCATAGCACCCCTCATACCAACACGCCCCACTTCACCCATAGCACCCCTCCCACCATCAACTCCCGCAATACACCAATGACAACCCAGCCATCTCACTCATAGCACACCTCCTTCCAACACCCCCACCTCATTCATAACCCTAATCCATCAACAGCTCCCACCTCACCCCAGCCACCAACACCTTAATTCTTCAACACCTCCCACTTCAACCATGACACCCCTCTTACCAAGAGTCCCCACCTCAGCTATAACACCCCTCCGAACAACATCCCTCACCTCACCCGTAACACACAACCCACCAACCCCAACCACCTCACCCTTAGCACCCTTCCCACCGACTGCGCCACCTCAGCCATAACACCAATACGACCAACACCCCCCATTACACCTTAACACCCCTACTACAGATCCCAACCTCAACCAAAATCCCTCACCCACCAACATCCCCCCATTCACCCTTAACTCTCCACCCACCACCTCAGCCATGACACCCCACCCAATAACATGCCCCACCTCACCGACAACACGCCTGCCACCAACACCACCCCAACTCAACCACAACAATTCACCCGTACCACCAGCCATAGCAACACCTCCGCCAACCATAAAATCCCACCCACCAACTCCTATCACACCCCAGCCAGCAACAACTCCCACCTCACCTATCGAAGCAATCCCACCAACTCTCCACACTTCATCCATAGCGCCCCTCATACCAACACGCCCCACTTCACCCACAGCAACCCACCCACCAAAAATCCCCTACATCAATCACAATACTGCACCCACCAACACCCCGACGTCAGCTATAACACCCCTTACCTAGAACCCCCCTTCACCTTTAGCATCCAACAAAAAAACACCCCCCCACATCACCCCAGCCACTAACAACCCCCACCTCACTCATAATACAGCGCCCAAGAACACACCCCACCTTAACTATAACAATCCAACCACCAACACCCCCGCTTTCACCCATAACACTCCTCCTACTCACAACCCCCCAGCTCACCCGTAAACCTAACCTTCACACCCGTACCTCATCCATAACACCCATCCTACCAAACCCCCCTCACCCATAACAGCTCAGCCACCACTCCCCCCGCGTCTCACTCATAGCACCCCTCCAACTAACACAGCGCACCTCACCCACAACAACCTTCCTACCAACACAACGCCACACAAGTAACACCCCGCCCACCTGAGCCATAGTATCCTTGCCACTAGCATACTAAACCTCAACCATAATACTGCAACCACCAACACTCCCCGACCCCTTCCCCCGTAACACCCCTCCTAACAGCACACCCACCTAACGCATAACATCCCTCCCCTCACCCATGACACGCAGCCCACAAACACCGCGCCCCGCACCTCAGCCATAACACACAACCTACCAAACCCCCAGCTCTCCCATAATAACCCTCCCTCCAACAGGCCCCACTTCACCCATAGAACCCCTCCAACCAACACAACGCACCTCACCCATAAAAACTATCCTACCAACACAACGCCTAACAATCAACACCTCACCCATAGTATCCCACTCACCAACACACTCTACCACAACCATAATACTGCCACCACCAACACCCCCCCTTCCCCATAACACCCGCACCACAGCCATACAACCGTCCTACCAACCCCACCCCCCGCATCTCAACCAGAACACCTCACCCACCCACACTTCACCCGCCATACCCAGGCCAACAACGCCCCCCCCCACACATAATAAGAGTTCACCCAAAGCCACTAACCTCAGCCATAGCATGCCTTCCAACACCCCCCCCCCCGCCACTTCACCCTTAGAACACCACCCACCAACACCCCCTGCCTCACCCATAAAATCCCTTCCTACAAAAACCCTCCCACCTCACCTATGATTCCCCACCCACGAAAATAGCCCACCTTACCAATAACCACCATTCTATGAACCTCACACGATCTCATCAATAACTCCCCTCCGACCAACACCCCACCCACCTAAACCAAAAGTACTCCTGGAACCAACACCCCACTTCATGACCGATAACACCCCTCCCACCAACACACTCCCTCTCCACCATAGTACAACAACAACCAGCACCCTCCCCTTCAGCTATAACGCACCTCGAACCAGCAAGACCCACCTCAACCATAGCACACCTCCTTCCAACACCCCGCAACTCATCCATAACCCTAATCCATCAACAGCCCCCACCTCAACCCAGCCACCAATACACCCAAAACCTTAATTCTTCAACACCTCCCACCTCAACCATCACACCCCTCTTACCAATAGTCCCCCACCTAAGCTATAACTCCCCTCCGACCAACATCCCTCACCTCACCCGTAACACACAACCCACCAACCCCGGCCACCTCACCCATAGCACCCTTCCCACCGCCACCTCAGCCATAACAGCAGTCCCACCAACACGCCCCCATTAAACATTAACACCCCTGCTACAGATGCCAACCTCAACCAAAATACCTTACCCACCAACATCCCCCCATTCACCCATAACTCTCCATCCACCAATACCCTCCCACCTCAGCCACGACATCCCACCCACGAACATGCCCCACCTCACCAACACCACCCCCACTCAACCACAACACTTCACCCGTACCACCACACATAGCAACACCCCCGCCAACCATCACATCCCACCCACCAATACCTATGACACCCCAGCCACCAACATCTGCCACCTCACCAATCGCACCACTCCCACCAACTCCCCCCCACTTCATCCATAGCACCCCTCATACCAACACGCCCCACTTCACCCATAGCACCCCTCCCACCATCAACTCCCCCAATACACCAATGACAACCCAGCCATCTCACTCATAGCACACCTCCTTTCAACACCCCCACCTCATTCATAACCCTAATCCATCAACAGCTCCCACCTCACCCCAGCCACCAACACCTTAATTCCTCAACACCTCCCACTTCAACCATAACACCCCTCTTACCAAGAGTCCCCACCTCAGCTATAACACCCCTCCGACCAACATCCCTCACCTCACCCGTAACACACAACCCACCAACCCCAACCACCTCACCCTTAGCACCCTTCCCACCGACTGCGCCACCTCAGCCATAACACCAATACGACCAACACCCCCCATTACACCTTAACACCCCTACTACAGATCCCAACCTCAACCAAAATCCCTCACCCACCAACATCCCCCCATTCACCCTTAACTCTCCACCCACCACCTCAGCCATGACACCCCACCCAATAACATGCCCCACCTCACCGACAACACGCCTGCCACCAACACCACCCCAACTCAACCACAACAATTCACCCGTACCACCAGCCATAGCAACACCTCCGCCAACCATAAAATCCCACCCACCAACTCCTATCACACCCCAGCCAGCAACAACTCCCACCTCACCTATCGAAGCAATCCCACCAACTCTCCCCACTTCATCCATAGCGCCCCTCATACCAACACGCCCCACTTCACCCACAGCAACCCACCCACCAAAAATCCCCTACATCAATCACAATACTGCACCCACCAACACCCCGACGTCAGCTATAACACCCCTTACCTAGAACCCCCCTTCACCTTTAGCATCCAACAAAAAAACACCCCCCCACATCACCCCAGCCACTAACAACCCTCACCTCACTCATAATACAGCGCCCAACAACACACCCCACCTTAACTATAACAATCCAACCACCAACACCCCCGCTTTCACCCATAGCACTCCTCCTACTCACAACCCCCCAGCTCACCCGTAAACCTAACCTTCACACCCGTACCTCATCCATAACACCCATCCTACCAAACCCCCCTCACCCATAACAGCTCAGCCACCACTCCCCCCGCGTCTCACTCATAGCACCCCTCCAACTAACACAGCGCACCTCACCCACAACAACCTTCCTACCAACACAACGCCTCACAAGTAACACCCCGCCCACCTGACCCATAGTATCCTTGCCACTAGCATACTAAACCTCAACCATAATACTGCAACCACCAACACTCCCCGACCCCTTCCCCCGTAACATCCCTCCTAACAGCACACCCACCTAACGCATAACATCCCTCCCCTCACCCATGACACGCAGCCCACAAACACCGCGCCCCGCACCTCAGCCATAACACACAACCTACCAAACCCCCAGCTCTCCCATAATAACCCTCCTTCCAACAGGCCCCACTTCACCCATAGAACCCCTCCAACCAACAAAACGCACCTCACCCATAAAAACCATCCTACCAACACAATGCCTAACAATCAACACCTCACCCATAGTATCCCTCTCACCAACACACTCTACCACAACCATAATACTGCCACCACCAAAACCCCACAACACCCGCACCACAGCCATACAACCGTCCTACCAACCCCACCCCCCGCATCTCAACCAGAACACCTCACCCACCCACACTTCACCCGCCATACCCAGGCCAACAACGCCCCCCCCCCACCCATAATAAGAGTTCACCCAAAGCCACCAACCTCAGCCATAGCATGCCTTCCAACACCCCCCCCCTCCCCGCCGCTTCACCCTTAGAACACCACCCACCAACACCCCCTGCCTCACCCATAAAATCCCTTCCTACAAAAACCCTCCCACCTCACCTATGATTCCCCACCCACGAAAATAGCCCACCTTACCAATAACCACCATTCTATGAACCTCACACGATCTCATCAATAACACCCCTCCGACCAACACCCCACCCACCTAAACCAAAAGTACTCCTGGAACCAACACCCCACTTCATGACCGATAACACCCCTCCCACCAACACACTCCCTCTCCACCATAGTACAACAACAACCAGCACCCTCCCCTTCAGCTATAACGCACCTCGAACCAGCAAGACCCACCTCAACCATAGCACACCTCCTTCCAACACCCCGCAACTCATCCATAACCCTAATCCATCAACAGCCCCCACCTCAACCCAGCCACCAATACACCCAAAACCTTAATTCTCCAACACCTCCCACCTCAACCATGACACCCCTCTTACCAATAGTCCCCCACCTAAGCTATAACTCCCCTCTGACCAACATCCCTCACCTCACCCGTAACACACAACCCACCAACCCCGGCCACCTCACCCATAGCACCCTTCCCACCGCCACCTCAGCCATAACAGCAGTCCCACCAACACGCCCCCATTAAACATTAACACCCCTGCTACAGATGCCAACCTCAAACAAAATACCTTACCCACCAACATCCCCCCATTCACCCATAACTCTCCATCCACCAATACCCTCCCACCTCAGCCATGACATCCCACCCACGAACATGCCCCACCTCACCAACACCACCCCCACTCAACCACAACACTTCACCCGTACCACCACACATAGCAACACCCCCGCCAACCATAACATCCCACCCACCAATACCTATGACACCCCAGCCACCAACATCTGCCACCTCACCAATCGCACCACTCCCACCAACTCCCCCCAACTTCATCCATAGCACCCCTCATACCAACACGCCCCACTTCACCCATAGCACCCCTCCCACCATCAACTCCCGCAATACACCAATGACAACCCAGCCATCTCACTCATAGCACACCTCCTTCCAACACCCCCACCTCATTCATAACCCTAATCCATCAACAGCTCCCACCTCACCCCAGCCACCAACACCTTAATTCTTCAACACCTCCCACTTCAACCATGACACCCCTCTTACCAAGAGTCCCCACCTCAGCTATAACACCCCTCCGAACAACATCCCTCACCTCACCCGTAACACACAACCCACCAACCCCAACCACCTCACCCTTAGCACCCTTCCCACCGACTGCGCCACCTCAGCCATAACACCAATACGACCAACACCCCCCATTACACCTTAACACCCCTACTACAGATCCCAACCTCAACCAAAATCCCTCACCCACCAACATCCCCCCATTCACCCTTAACTCTCCACCCACCAATACCCTCCCACCTCAGCCATGACACCCCACCCAATAACATGCCCCACCTCACCGACAACACGCCTGCCACCAACACCACCCCAACTCAACCACAACACTTCACCCGTACCACCAGCCATAGCAACACCCCCGCCAACCATAAAATCCCACCCACCAACTCCTATGACACCCCAGCCAGCAACAACTCCCACCTCACCTATCGAAGCAATCCCACCAACTCCCCCCACTTCATCCATAGCGCCCCTCATACCAACACGCCCCACTTCACCCACAGCAACCCACCCACCAAAAATCCCCTACATCAATCACAATACTGCAGCCACCAACACCCCGACGTCAGCTATAACACCCCTTACCTAGAACCCCCCTTCACCTTTAGCATCCAACAAAAAAACACCCCCCACATCACCCCAGCCACTAACAACCCCCACCTCACTCATAATACAGCGCCCAACAACACACCCCACCTTAACTATAATACTCCAACCACCAACACCCCCGCTTTCACCCATAACACTCCTCCTACTAACAGCCCCCCAGCTCACCCGTAAACCTAACCTTCACACCCGTACCTCATCCATAACACCCTTCCTACCAAACTCCCCTCACCCATAACAGCTCAGCCACCACTCCCCGCCCCCCCGTCTCACTCATAGCACCCCTCCAACTAACACAGCGCACCTCACCCACAACAACCTTCCTACCAACACAACGCCTCACAAGTAACACCCCGCCCACCTGAGCCATAGTATCCATGCCACTAGCATACTCCATCTCAACCATAATACTGCAACCACCAACACTCCACGACCCCTTCCCCCGTAACACCCCTCCTAACAGCACACCCACCTAACGCATAACATCCCTCCCCTCCCCCATGACACGCAGCCCACAAACACCGCGCCCCGCACCTCAGCCATAACACACAACCTACCAAACCCCCAGCTCTCCCATAATAACCCTCCTTCCAACAGGCCCCACTTCACCCATAGAACCCCTCCAACCAACACAACGCACCTCACCCATAAAAACTATCCTACCAACACAACGCCTAACAATCAACACCTCACCCATAGTATCCCACTCACCAACACACTCTACCACAACCATAATACTGCCACCACCAAAACCCCCCCTTCCCCATAACACCCGCACCACAGCCATACAACCGTCCTACCAACCCCACCCCCCGCATCTCAACCAGAACACCTCACCCACCCACACTTCACCCGCCATACCCAGGCCAACAACGCCCCCCCCCACCCATAGTAAGAGTTCACCCAAAGCCACCAACCTCAGCCATAGCATGCCTTCCAACACCCCCCCCTCCCCGCCGCTTCACCCTTAGAACACCACCCACCAACACCCCCTGCCTCACCCATAAAATCCCTTCCTACAAAAACCCTCCCACCTCACCTATGATTCCCCACCCACGAAAATAGCCCACCTTACCAATAACCACCATTCTATGAACCTCACAAGATCTCATCAATAACACCCCTCCGACCAACACCCCACCCACCTAAACCAAAAGTACTCCTGGAACCAACACCCCACTTCATGACCGATAACACCCCTCCCACCAACACACTCCCTCTCCACCATAGTACAACAACAACCAGCACCCTCCCCTTCAGCTATAACGCACCTCGAACCAGCAAGACCCACCTCAACCATAGCACACCTCCTTCCAACACCCCGCAACTCATCCATAACCCTAATCCATCAACAGCCCCCACCTCAACGCAGCCACCAATACACCCAAAACCTTAATTCTTCAACACCTCCCACCTCAACCATGACACCCCTCTTACCAATAGTCCCCCACCTAAGCTATAACTCCCCTCCGACCAACATCCCTCACCTCACCCGTAACACACAACCCACCAACCCCGGCCACCTCACCCATAGCACCCTTCCCACCGCCACCTCAGCCATAACAGCAGTCCCACCAACACGCCCCCATTAAACATTAACACCCCTGCTACAGATGCCAACCTCAACCAAAATACCTTACCCACCAACATCCCCCCATTCACCCATAACTCTCCATCCACCAATACCCTCCCACCTCAGCCACGACATCCCACCCACGAACATGCCCCACCTCACCAACACCACCCCCACTCAACCACAACACTTCACCCGTACCACCACACATAGCAACACCCCCGCCAACCATAACATCCCACCCACCAATACCTATGACACCTCAGCCACCAACATCTGCCACCTCACCAATCGCACCACTCCCACCAACTCCCCCCCACTTCATCCATAGCACCCCTCATACCAACACGCCCCACTTCACCCATAGCACCCCTCCCACCATCAACTCCCGCAATACACCAATGACAACCCAGCCATCTCACTCATAGCACACCTCCTTCCAACACCCCCACCTCATTCATAACCCTAATCCATCAACAGCTCCCACCTCACCCCAGCCACCAACACCTTAATTCTTCAACACCTCCCACTTCAACCATGACACCCCTCTTACCAAGAGTCCCCACCTCAGCTATAACACCCCTCCGAACAACATCCCTCACCTCACCCGTAACACACAACCCACCAACCCCAACCACCTCACCCTTAGCACCCTTCCCACCGACTGCGCCACCTCAGCCATAACACCAATACGACCAACACCCCCCATTACACCTTAACACCCCTACTACAGATCCCAACCTCAACCAAAATCCCTCACCCACCAACATCCCCCCATTCACCCTTAACTCTCCACCCACCAATACCCTCCCACCTCAGCCATGACACCCCACCCAATAACATGCCCCACCTCACCGACAACACGCCTGCCACCAACACCACCCCAACTCAACCACAACACTTCACCCGTACCACCAGCCATAGCAACACCCCCGCCAACCATAAAATCCCACCCACCAACTCCTATGACACCCCAGCCAGCAACAACTCCCACCTCACCTATCGAAGCAATCCCACCAACTCCCCCCACTTCATCCATAGCGCCCCTCATACCAACACGCCCCACTTCACCCACAGCAACCCACCCACCAAAAATCCCCTACATCAATCACAATACTGCAGCCACCAACACCCCGACGTCAGCTATAACACCCCTTACCTAGAACCCCCCTTCACCTTTAGCATCCAACAAAAAAACACCCCCCACATCACCCCAGCCACTAACAACCCCCACCTCACTCATAATACAGCGCCCAACAACACACCCCACCTTAACTATAATACTCCAACCACCAACACCCCCGCTTTCACCCATAACACTCCTCCTACTAACAGCCCCCCAGCTCACCCGTAAACCTAACCTTCACACCCGTACCTCATCCATAACACCCTTCCTACCAAACTCCCCTCACCCATAACAGCTCAGCCACCACTCCCCGCCCCCCCGTCTCACTCATAGCACCCCTCCAACTAACACAGCGCACCTCACCCACAACAACCTTCCTACCAACACAACGCCTCACAAGTAACACCCCGCCCACCTGAGCCATAGTATCCATGCCACTAGCATACTCCATCTCAACCATAATACTGCAACCACCAACACTCCACGACCCCTTCCCCCGTAACACCCCTCCTAACAGCACACCCACCTAACGCATAACATCCCTCCCCTCCCCCATGACACGCAGCCCACAAACACCGCGCCCCGCACCTCAGCCATAACACACAACCTACCAAACCCCCAGCTCTCCCATAATAACCCTCCTTCCAACAGGCCCCACTTCACCCATAGAACCCCTCCAACCAACACAACGCACCTCACCCATAAAAACTATCCTACCAACACAACGCCTAACAATCAACACCTCACCCATAGTATCCCACTCACCAACACACTCTACCACAACCATAATACTGCCACCACCAAAACCCCCCCTTCCCCATAACACCCGCACCACAGCCATACAACCGTCCTACCAACCCCACCCCCCGCATCTCAACCAGAACACCTCACCCACCCACACTTCACCCGCCATACCCAGGCCAACAACGCCCCCCCCCACCCATAGTAAGAGTTCACCCAAAGCCACCAACCTCAGCCATAGCATGCCTTCCAACACCCCCCCCTCCCCGCCGCTTCACCCTTAGAACACCACCCACCAACACCCCCTGCCTCACCCATAAAATCCCTTCCTACAAAAACCCTCCCACCTCACCTATGATTCCCCACCCACGAAAATAGCCCACCTTACCAATAACCACCATTCTATGAACCTCACAAGATCTCATCAATAACACCCCTCCGACCAACACCCCACCCACCTAAACCAAAAGTACTCCTGGAACCAACACCCCACTTCATGACCGATAACACCCCTCCCACCAACACACTCCCTCTCCACCATAGTACAACAACAACCAGCACCCTCCCCTTCAGCTATAACGCACCTCGAACCAGCAAGACCCACCTCAACCATAGCACACCTCCTTCCAACACCCCGCAACTCATCCATAACCCTAATCCATCAACAGCCCCCACCTCAACGCAGCCACCAATACACCCAAAACCTTAATTCTTCAACACCTCCCACCTCAACCATGACACCCCTCTTACCAATAGTCCCCCACCTAAGCTATAACTCCCCTCCGACCAACATCCCTCACCTCACCCGTAACACACAACCCACCAACCCCGGCCACCTCACCCATAGCACCCTTCCCACCGCCACCTCAGCCATAACAGCAGTCCCACCAACACGCCCCCATTAAACATTAACACCCCTGCTACAGATGCCAACCTCAACCAAAATACCTTACCCACCAACATCCCCCCATTCACCCATAACTCTCCATCCACCAATACCCTCCCACCTCAGCCACGACATCCCACCCACGAACATGCCCCACCTCACCAACACCACCCCCACTCAACCACAACACTTCACCCGTACCACCACACATAGCAACACCCCCGCCAACCATAACATCCCACCCACCAATACCTATGACACCTCAGCCACCAACATCTGCCACCTCACCAATCGCACCACTCCCACCAACTCCCCCCCACTTCATCCATAGCACCCCTCATACCAACACGCCCCACTTCACCCATAGCACCCCTCCCACCATCAACTCCCCCAATACACCAATGACAACCCAGCCATCTCACTCATAGCACACCTCCTTTCAACACCCCCACCTCATTCATAACCCTAATCCATCAACAGCTCCCACCTCACCCCAGCCACCAACACCTTAATTCCTCAACACCTCCCACTTCAACCATAACACCCCTCTTACCAAGAGTCCCCACCTCAGCTATAACACCCCTCCGACCAACATCCCTCACCTCACCCGTAACACACAACCCACCAACCCCAACCACCTCACCCTTAGCACCCTTCCCACCGACTGCGCCACCTCAGCCATAACACCAATACGACCAACACCCCCCATTACACCTTAACACCCCTACTACAGATCCCAACCTCAACCAAAATCCCTCACCCACCAACATCCCCCCATTCACCCTTAACTCTCCACCCACCACCTCAGCCATGACACCCCACCCAATAACATGCCCCACCTCACCGACAACACGCCTGCCACCAACACCACCCCAACTCAACCACAACACTTCACCCGTACCACCAGCCATAGCAACACCCCCGCCAACCATAAAATCCCACCCACCAACTCCTATGACACCCCAGCCAGCAACAACTCCCACCTCACCTATCGAAGCAATGCCACCAACTCTCCCCCTTTCATCCATAGCGCCCCTCATACCAACACGCCCCACTTCACCCACAGCAACCCACCCACCAAAAATCCCCTACATCAATCACAATACTGCACCCACCAACACCCCGACGTCAGCTATAACACCCCTTACCTAGAACCCCCCTTCACCTTTAGCATCCAACAAAAAAACAGCCCCCCACATCACCCCAGCCACTAACAACCCCCACCTCACTCATAATACAGCGCCCAACAACACACCCCACCTTAACTATAATACTCCAACGACCAACACCCCCGCTTTCACCCATAACACTCCTCCTACTCACAACCCCCCAGCTCACCCGTAAACCTAACCTTCACACCCATACCTCATCCATAACACCCATCCTACCAAACCCCCCTCACCCATAACAGCTCAGCCACCACTCCCCCCGCGTCTCACTCATAGCACCCCTCCAACTTACACAGCGCACCTCACCCACAACAACCTTCCTACCAACACAACGCCTCACAAGTAACACCCCGCCCACCTGAGCCATAGTATCCATGCCACTAGCATACTCCAACTCAACCATAATACTGCAACCACCAACACTCCACGACCCCTTCCCCCGTAAGACCCCTCCTAACAGCACACCCACCTAACGCATAACATCCCTCCCCTCACCCATGACACGCAGCCCACAAACACCGCGCCCCGCACCTCAGCCATAACACACAACCTACCAAACCCCCAGTTCTCCCATAATAACCCTCCTTCCAACAGGCCCCACTTCACCCATAGAACCCCTCCAACCAACACAACGCACCTCACCCATAAAAACCATCCTACCAACACAACGCCTAACAATCAACACCTCACCCATAGTATCCCACTCACCAACACACTGTACCACAACCATAATACTGCCACCACCAAAACCCCCCCTTCCCCATAACACCCGCACCACAGCCATACAACCGTCCTACCAACCCCACCCCCCCGCATCTCAACCAGAACACCTCACCCACCCACACTTCACCCGCCATACCCAGGCCAACAACGCCCCCCCCCACCCATAATAAGAGTTCACCCAAAGCCACCAACCTCAGCCATAGCATGCCTTCCAACACCCCCCCTCCCCGCCACTTCACCTTAGAACACCACCCACCAACACCCCCTGCCTCACCCATAAAATCCCTTCCTACAAAAACCCTCCCACGTCACCTATGATTCCCCACCCACGAAAATAGCCCACCTTAGCAATAACCACCATTCTATGAACCTCACACGATCTCATCAATAACACCCCTTCGACCAACACCAAACCCACCTAAACCAAAAGTACTCCTGGAACCAACACCCCACTTCATGACCGATAACACCCCTCCCACCAACACACTCCCTCTCCACCACAGTACAAAAACAACCAGCACCCTCCCCTTCAGCTATAACGCACCTCGAACCAGCAAGACCCACCTCAACCATAGCACACCTCCTTCCAACACCCCGCAACTCATCCATAACCCTAATCCATCAACAGACCCCACCTCAACCCAGCCACCAATACACCCAAAACCTTAATTCTTCAACACCTCCCACCTCAACCATGACACCCCTCTTACCAATAGTCCCCCACCTAAGCTATAACTCCCCTCCGACCAACACCCCTCACCTCTCCCGTAACACACAACCCACCAACCCCGGCCACCTCACCCATTGCACCCTTCCCACCGCCACCTCAGCCATAACACCAGTACCACCAACACGCCCCCATTAAACATTAACACCCCTGCTACAGATGCCAACCTCAAACAAAATACCTTACCCACCAACATCCCCCCATTCACCCATAACTCTCCATCCACCAATACCCTCCCACCTCAGCCACGACATCCCACCCACGAACATGCCCCACCTCACCAACACCACCCCCACTCAACCACAACACTTCACCCGTACCACCACACATAGCAACACCCCCGCCAACCATAACATCCCACCCACCAATACCTATGACACCCCAGCCACCAACATCTGCCACCTCACCAATCGCACCACTCCCACCAACTCCCCCCAACTTCATCCATAGCACCCCTCATACCAACACGCCCCACTTCACCCATAGCACCCCTCCCACCATCAACTCCCGCAATACACCAATGACAACCCAGCCATCTCACTCATAGCACACCTCCTTCCAACACCCCCACCTCATTCATAACCCTAATCCATCAACAGCTCCCACCTCACCCCAGCCACCAACACCTTAATTCTTCAACACCTCCCACTTCAACCATGACACCCCTCTTACCAAGAGTCCCCACCTCAGCTATAACACCCCTCCGAACAACATCCCTCACCTCACCCGTAACACACAACCCACCAACCCCAACCACCTCACCCTTAGCACCCTTCCCACCGACTGCGCCACCTCAGCCATAACACCAATACGACCAACACCCCCCATTACACCTTAACACCCCTACTACAGATCCCAACCTCAACCAAAATCCCTCACCCACCAACATCCCCCCATTCACCCTTCACTCTCCACCCACCAATACCCTCCCACCTCAGCCATGACACCCCACCCAATAACATGCCCCACCTCACCGACAACACGCCTGCCACCAACACCACCCCAACTCAACCACAACACTTCACCCGTACCACCAGCCATAGCAACACCCCCGCCAACCATAAAATCCCACCCACCAACTCCTATGACACCCCAGCCAGCAACAACTCCCACCTCACCTATCGAAGCAATCCCACCAACTCCCCCCACTTCATCCATAGCGCCCCTCATACCAACACGCCCCACTTCACCCACAGCAACCCACCCACCAAAAATCCCCTACATCAATCACAATACTGCAGCCACCAACACCCCGACGTCAGCTATAACACCCCTTACCTAGAACCCCCCTTCACCTTTAGCATCCAACAAAAAAACACCCCCCACATCACCCCAGCCACTAACAACCCCCACCTCACTCATAATACAGCGCCCAACAACACACCCCACCTTAACTATAATACTCCAACCACCAACACCCCCGCTTTCACCCATAACACTCCTCCTACTAACAGCCCCCCAGCTCACCCGTAAACCTAACCTTCACACCCGTACCTCATCCATAACACCCTTCCTACCAAACTCCCCTCACCCATAACAGCTCAGCCACCACTCCCCGCCCCCCCGTCTCACTCATAGCACCCCTCCAACTAACACAGCGCACCTCACCCACAACAACCTTCCTACCAACACAACGCCTCACAAGTAACACCCCGCCCACCTGAGCCATAGTATCCATGCCACTAGCATACTCCATCTCAACCATAATACTGCAACCACCAACACTCCACGACCCCTTCCCCCGTAACACCCCTCCTAACAGCACACCCACCTAACGCATAACATCAGTCCCCTCACCCATGACACGCAGCCCACAAACACCGCGCCCCGCACCTCAGCCATAACACACAACCTACCAAACCCCCAGCTCTCCCATAATAACCCTCCTTCCAACAGGCCCCACTTCACCCATAGAACCCCTCCAACCAACACAACGCACCTCACCCATAAAAACTATCCTACCAACACAACGCCTAACAATCAACACCTCACCCATAGTATCCCACTCACCAACACACTCTACCACAACCATAATACTGCCACCACCAAAACCCCCCCTTCCCCATAACACCCGCACCACAGCCATACAACCGTCCTACCAACCCCACCCCCCGCATCTCAACCAGAACACCTCACCCACCCACACTTCACCCGCCATACCCAGGCCAACAACGCCCCCCCCCACCCATAGTAAGAGTTCACCCAAAGCCACCAACCTCAGCCATAGCATGCCTTCCAACACCCCCCCCTCCCCGCCGCTTCACCCTTAGAACACCACCCACCAACACCCCCTGCCTCACCCATAAAATCCCTTCCTACAAAAACCCTCCCACCTCACCTATGATTCCCCACCCACGAAAATAGCCCACCTTACCAATAACCACCATTCTATGAACCTCACAAGATCTCATCAATAACACCCCTCCGACCAACACCCCACCCACCTAAACCAAAAGTACTCCTGGAACCAACACCCCACTTCATGACCGATAACACCCCTCCCACCAACACACTCCCTCTCCACCATAGTACAACAACAACCAGCACCCTCCCCTTCAGCTATAACGCACCTCGAACCAGCAAGACCCACCTCAACCATAGCACACCTCCTTCCAACACCCCGCAACTCATCCATAACCCTAATCCATCAACAGCCCCCACCTCAACGCAGCCACCAATACACCCAAAACCTTAATTCTTCAACACCTCCCACCTCAACCATGACACCCCTCTTACCAATAGTCCCCCACCTAAGCTATAACTCCCCTCCGACCAACATCCCTCACCTCACCCGTAACACACAACCCACCAACCCCGGCCACCTCACCCATAGCACCCTTCCCACCGCCACCTCAGCCATAACAGCAGTCCCACCAACACGCCCCCATTAAACATTAACACCCCTGCTACAGATGCCAACCTCAACCAAAATACCTTACCCACCAACATCCCCCCATTCACCCATAACTCTCCATCCACCAATACCCTCCCACCTCAGCCACGACATCCCACCCACGAACATGCCCCACCTCACCAACACCACCCCCACTCAACCACAACACTTCACCCGTACCACCACACATAGCAACACCCCCGCCAACCATAACATCCCACCCACCAATACCTATGACACCTCAGCCACCAACATCTGCCACCTCACCAATCGCACCACTCCCACCAACTCCCCCCCACTTCATCCATAGCACCCCTCATACCAACACGCCCCACTTCACCCATAGCACCCCTCCCACCATCAACTCCCCCAATACACCAATGACAACCCAGCCATCTCACTCATAGCACACCTCCTTTCAACACCCCCACCTCATTCATAACCCTAATCCATCAACAGCTCCCACCTCACCCCAGCCACCAACACCTTAATTCCTCAACACCTCCCACTTCAACCATAACACCCCTCTTACCAAGAGTCCCCACCTCAGCTATAACACCCCTCCGACCAACATCCCTCACCTCACCCGTAACACACAACCCACCAACCCCAACCACCTCACCCTTAGCACCCTTCCCACCGACTGCGCCACCTCAGCCATAACACCAATACGACCAACACCCCCCATTACACCTTAACACCCCTACTACAGATCCCAACCTCAACCAAAATCCCTCACCCACCAACATCCCCCCATTCACCCTTAACTCTCCACCCACCACCTCAGCCATGACACCCCACCCAATAACATGCCCCACCTCACCGACAACACGCCTGCCACCAACACCACCCCAACTCAACCACAACACTTCACCCGTACCACCAGCCATAGCAACACCCCCGCCAACCATAAAATCCCACCCACCAACTCCTATGACACCCCAGCCAGCAACAACTCCCACCTCACCTATCGAAGCAATGCCACCAACTCTCCCCCTTTCATCCATAGCGCCCCTCATACCAACACGCCCCACTTCACCCACAGCAACCCACCCACCAAAAATCCCCTACATCAATCACAATACTGCACCCACCAACACCCCGACGTCAGCTATAACACCCCTTACCTAGAACCCCCCTTCACCTTTAGCATCCAACAAAAAAACAGCCCCCCACATCACCCCAGCCACTAACAACCCCCACCTCACTCATAATACAGCGCCCAACAACACACCCCACCTTAACTATAATACTCCAACGACCAACACCCCCGCTTTCACCCATAACACTCCTCCTACTCACAACCCCCCAGCTCACCCGTAAACCTAACCTTCACACCCGTACCTCATCCATAACACCCATCCTACCAAACCCCCCTCACCCATAACAGCTCAGCCACCACTCCCCCCGCGTCTCACTCATAGCACCCCTCCAACTTACACAGCGCACCTCACCCACAACAACCTTCCTACCAACACAACGCCTCACAAGTAACACCCCGCCCACCTGAGCCATAGTATCCATGCCACTAGCATACTCCAACTCAACCATAATACTGCAACCACCAACACTCCACGACCCCTTCCCCCGTAAGACCCCTCCTAACAGCACACCCACCTAACGCATAACATCCCTCCCCTCACCCATGACACGCAGCCCACAAACACCGCGCCCCGCACCTCAGCCATAACACACAACCTACCAAACCCCCAGTTCTCCCATAATAACCCTCCTTCCAACAGGCCCCACTTCACCCATAGAACCCCTCCAACCAACACAACGCACCTCACCCATAAAAACCATCCTACCAACACAACGCCTAACAATCAACACCTCACCCATAGTATCCCACTCACCAACACACTGTACCACAACCATAATACTGCCACCACCAAAACCCCCCCTTCCCCATAACACCCGCACCACAGCCATACAACCGTCCTACCAACCCCACCCCCCCCGCATCTCAACCAGAACACCTCACCCACCCACACTTCACACGCCATACCCAGGCCAACAACGCCCCCCCCCCACCCATAATAAGAGTTCACCCAAAGCCACCAACCTCAGCCATAGCATGCCTTCCAACACCCCCCCTCCCCGCCACTTCACCTTAGAACACCACCCACCAACACCCCCTGCCTCACCCATAAAATCCCTTCCTACAAAAACCCTCCCACGTCACCTATGATTCCCCACCCACGAAAATAGCCCACCTTAGCAATAACCACCATTCTATGAACCTCACACGATCTCATCAATAACACCCCTTCGACCAACAACAAACCCACCTAAACCAAAAGTACTCCTGGAACCAACACCCCACTTCATGACCGATAACACCCCTCCCACCAACACACTCCCTCTCCACCACAGTACAAAAACAACCAGCACCCTCCCCTTCAGCTATAACGCACCTCGAACCAGCAAGACCCACCTCAACCATAGCACACCTCCTTCCAACACCCCGCAACTCATCCATAACCCTAATCCATCAACAGACCCCACCTCAACCCAGCCACCAATACACCCAAAACCTTAATTCTTCAACACCTCCCACCTCAACCATGACACCCCTCTTACCAATAGTCCCCCACCTAAGCTATAACTCCCCTCCGACCAACACCCCTCACCTCTCCCGTAACACACAACCCACCAACCCCGGCCACCTCACCCATTGCACCCTTCCCACCGCCACCTCAGCCATAACACCAGTACCACCAACACGCCCCATTAAACATTAACACCCCTGCTACAGATGCCAACCTCAACCAAAATACCTTACCCACCAACATCCCCCCATTCACCCATAACTCTCCATCCACCAATACCCTCCCACCTCAGCCATGACGCCCCACCCAATAACATGCCCCACCTCACCGACAACACGCCTGCCACCAACACCACCCCAACTCAACCAAAACAATTCACCCGTACTACCAGCCATAGCAACACACCCGCCAACCATAAAATCCCACCCACCAACTCCTATGACACCCCAGCCAGCAACAACTCCCACCTCACCAATCGAAGCAATCCCACCAACTCTCCCCACTACATCCATAGCGCCCCTCATACCAACACTCCCCACTTCACCCACAGCAACCCACCCACCAAAAATCCCCTACATCAATCACAATACTGCACCCA
Organism: Carettochelys insculpta; assembly: GCF_033958435.1. Lineage (NCBI taxonomy): Eukaryota > Metazoa > Chordata > Testudines > Carettochelyidae > Carettochelys > Carettochelys insculpta. Next base: position 186,298 of record NW_027439082.1, read on the forward strand.
CCAACACCCCGACGTCAGCTATAACACCCCTTACCTAGAACCCCCCTTCACCTTTAGCATCCAACAAAAAAACACCCCCCCACATCACCCCAGCCACTAACAACCCCCACCTCACTCATAATACAGCGCCCAACAACACACCCCACCTTAACTATAATACTCCAACCACCAACACCCCCATTTTCACCCATAACACTCCTCCTACTAACACCCCCCCAGCTCACCCGTAAACCTAACCTTCACACCCGTACCTCATCCATAACACCCATCCTACCAAACCCCCCTCACCCATAACAGCTCAGCCACCACTCCCCCCGCGTCTCACTCATAGCACCCCTCCAAATAACACAGCGCACCTCACCCACAACAACCTTCCTACCAACACAACGCCTCACAAGTAACACCCCGCCCACCTGAGCCATAGTATCCATGCCACTAGCATACTCCACCTCAACCATAATACTGCAACCACCAACACTCCCCGACCCCTTCCCCCGTAACACCCCTCCTAACAGCACACCCACCTAACGCATAACATCCCTCCCCTCACCCATGACACGCAGCCCACAAACACCGCGCCCCGCACCTCAGCCATAACACACAACCTACCAAACCCCCAGCTCTCCCATAATAACCCTCCTTCCAACAGGCCCCACTTCACCCATAGAACCCCTCCAACCAACACAACGCACCTCACCCATAAAAACCATCCTACCAACACAACGCCTAACAATCAACACCTCACCCATAGTATCCCACTCACCAACACACTCTACCACAACCATAATACTGCCACCACCAAAACCCCCCCTTCCCCATAACACCCGCACCACAGCCATACAACCGTCCTACCAACCCCACCCCCCGCATCTCAACCAGAACACCTCACCCACCCACACTTCACCCGCCATACCCAGGCCAACAACGCCCCCCCCCACCCATAATAAGAGTTCACCCAAAGCCACCAACCTCAGCCATAGCATGCCTTCCAACACCCCCCCTCCCCGCCACTTCACCTTAGAACACCACCCACCAACACCCCCTGCCTCACCCATAAAATCCCTTCCTACAAAAACCCTCCCACCTCACCTATGATTCCCCACCCACGAAAATAGCCCACCTTACCAATAACCACCATTCTATGAACCTCACACGATCTCATCAATAACACGCCTCCGACCAACACCCCACCCACCTAAACCAAAAGTACTCCTGGAACCAACACCCCACTTCATGACCGATAACACCCCTCCCACCAACACACTCCCTCTCCACCATAGTACAACAACAACCAGCACCCCCCCCTTCAGCTATAACGCACCTCGAAGCAGCAAGACCCACCTCAACCATAGCACCCTTCCCACCGCCACCTCAGCCATAACAGCAGTCCCACCAACACGCCCCCATTAAACATTAACAACCCTCCTACAGATCCCAACCTCAACCAAAATACCTTACCCACCAACATCCCCCCATTCACCCATAACTCTCCATCCACCAATACCCTCCCACTTCAGCCACGACATCCCACCCACGAACATGCCCCACCTCACCAACACCACCCCCACTCAACCACAACACTTCACCCGTACCACCACACATAGCAACAACCCCGCCAACCATAACATCCCACCCACCAATACCTTTGACACCCCAGCCACCAACATCTGCCACCTCACCAATCACACCACTCCCACCAACTCCCCCCCACTTCATCCATAGCACCCCTCATACCAACACGCCCCACTTCACCCATAGCACTCCTCCCACCATCAACTCCCCCAATACACCAATGAGAACCGAGCCACCTCACTCATAGCACACCTCCTTTCAACACCCCCACCTCATTCATAACCCTAATCCATCAACAGCTCCCACCTCACCCCAGCCACCAACACCTTAATTCTTCAACACCTCCCACTTCAACCATGACACCCCTCTTACCAAGAGTCCCCACCTCAGCTATAACACCCCTGCGACCAACATCCCTCACCTCACCCGTAAAACACAACCCACCAACCCCAACCACCTCACCCTTAGCACCCTTCCCACCGACAGCGCCACCTCAGCCATAACACCAATACGACCAACACCCCCCATTACACCGTAACACCCCTACTACAGATCCCAACCTCAACCAAAATCCCTCACCCACCAACATCCCCCCATTCACCCTTAACTCTCCACCCACCAATACCCTCCCACCTCAGCCATGACACCCCACCCAATAATATGCCCCACCTCACCGACAACACGCCTGCCACCAACACCACCCCAACTCAACCACAACACTTCACCCGTACCACCAGCCATAGCAACACCCCCGCCAACCAAAACACCCCACCCACCAACTCCTATGACACCCCAGCCAGCAACATCTCCCACCTCACGTATCGAAGCACTCCCACCAACTCCCCCCACTTCATCCATAGCGCCCCTCACACCAACACGCCCCATTTCACCCACAGCAACCCACCCACCAAAAATCCCCTACATCAATCACAATACTGCACCCACCAACACCCCGACGTCAGCTATAACACCCCTTACCTAGAACCCCCCTTCACCTTTAGCATCCAACAAAAAAACACCCCCCCACATCACCCCAGCCACTAACAACCCCCACCTCACTCATAATACAGCGCCCAACAACACACCCCACCTTAACTATAATACTCCAACCACCAACACCCCCCCTTTCACCCATAACACTCCTCCTACTAACAACCCCCCAGCTCACACGTAAACCTAACCTTCACACCCGTACCTCATCCATAACACCCATCCTACCAAACTCCCCTCACCCATAACAGCTCAACCACCACTCCCCCCGCGTCTCACTCATAGCATCCCTCCTACTAACACAGCGCACCTCACCCACAACAACCTTCCTACCAACACAACGCCTCACAAGTAACACCCCGCCCACCTGAGCCATAGTATCCTTGCCACTAGCATACTTCACCTCAACCATAATACTGCAACCACCAACACTCCCCGACCCCTTCCCCCGTAACACCCCTCCTAACAGCACACCCACCTAACGCATAACATCCCTCCCCTCACCCATGACACGCAGCCCACAAACACCGCGCCCCGCACCTCAGCCATAACACACAACCTACCAAACCCCCAGCTCTCCCATAATAACCCTCCTTCCAACAGGCCCCACTTCACCCATAGAACCCCTCCAACCAACACAACGCACCTCACCCATAAAAACCATCCTACCAACACAATGCCTAACAATCAACACCTCACCCATAGTATCCCTCTCACCAACACACTCTACCACAACCGTAATACTGCCACCACCAAAACCCCACAACACCCGCACCACAGCCATACAACCGTCCTACCAACCCCACCCCCCGCATCTCAACCAGAACACCTCACCCACCCACACTTCACCCGCCATACCCAGGCCAACAACGCCCCCCCCCCACCCATAATAAGAGTTCACCCAAAGCCACCAACCTCAGCCATAGCATGCCTTCCAACACCCCCCCCCTCCCCGCCGCTTCACCCTTAGAACACCACCCACCAACACCCCCTGCCTCACCCATAAAATCCCTTCCTACAAAAACCCTCCCACCTCACCTATGATTCCCCACCCACGAAAATAGCCCACCTTACCAATAACCACCATTCTATGAACCTCACACGATCTCATCAATAACACCCCTCCGACCAACACCCCACCCACCTAAACCAAAAGTACTCCTGGAACCAACACCCCACTTCATGACCGATAACACCCCTCCCACCAACACACTCCCTCTCCACCATAGTACAACAACAACCAGCACCCTCCCCTTCAGCTATAACGCACCTCGAACCAGCAAGACCCACCTCAACCATAGCACACCTCCTTCCAACACCCCGCAACTCATCCATAACCCTAATCCATCAACAGCCCCCACCTCAACCCAGCCACCAATACACCCAAAACCTTAATTCTCCAACACCTCCAACCTCAACCATGACACCCCTCTTACCAATAGTCCCCCACCTAAGCTATAACTCCCCTCTGACCAACATCCCTCACCTCACCCGTAACACACAACCCACCAACCCCGGCCACCTCACCCATAGCACCCTTCCCACCGCCACCTCAGCCATAACAGCAGTCCCACCAACACGCCCCCATTAAACATTAACACCCCTGCTACAGATGCCAACCTCAAACAAAATACCTTACCCACCAACATCCCCCCATTCACCCATAACTCTCCATCCACCAATACCCTCCCACCTCAGCCACGACATCCCACCCACGAACATGCCCCACCTCACCAACACCACCCCCACTCAACCACAACACTTCACCCGTACCACCACACATAGCAACACCCCCGCCAACCATAACATCCCACCCACCAATACCTATGACACCCCAGCCACCAACATCTGCCACCTCACCAATCGCACCACTCCCACCAACTCCCCCCAACTTCATCCATAGCACCCCTCATACCAACACGCCCCACTTCACCCATAGCACCCCTCCCACCATCAACTCCCGCAATACACCAATGACAACCCAGCCATCTCACTCATAGCACACCTCCTTCCAACACCCCCACCTCATTCATAACCCTAATCCATCAACAGCTCCCACCTCACCCCAGCCACCAACACCTTAATTCTTCAACACCTCCCACTTCAACCATGACACCCCTCTTACCAAGAGTCCCCACCTCAGCTATAACACCCCTCCGAACAACATCCCTCACCTCACCCGTAACACACAACCCACCAACCCCAACCACCTCACCCTTAGCACCCTTCCCACCGACTGCGCCACCTCAGCCATAACACCAATACGACCAACACCCCCCATTACACCTTAACACCCCTACTACAGATCCCAACCTCAACCAAAATCCCTCACCCACCAACATCCCCCCATTCACCCTTAACTCTCCACCCACCAATACCCTCCCACCTCAGCCATGACACCCCACCCAATAACATGCCCCACCTCACCGACAACACGCCTGCCACCAACACCACCCCAACTCAACCACAACACTTCACCCGTACCACCAGCCATAGCAACACCCCCGCCAACCATAAAATCCCACCCACCAACTCCTATGACACCCCAGCCAGCAACAACTCCCACCTCACCTATCGAAGCAATCCCACCAACTCCCCCCACTTCATCCATAGCGCCCCTCATACCAACACGCCCCACTTCACCCACAGCAACCCACCCACCAAAAATCCCCTACATCAATCACAATACTGCAGCCACCAACACCCCGACGTCAGCTATAACACCCCTTACCTAGAACCCCCCTTCACCTTTAGCATCCAACAAAAAAACACCCCCCACATCACCCCAGCCACTAACAACCCCCACCTCACTCATAATACAGCGCCCAACAACACACCCCACCTTAACTATAATACTCCAACCACCAACACCCCCGCTTTCACCCATAACACTCCTCCTACTAACAGCCCCCCAGCTCACCCGTAAACCTAACCTTCACACCCGTACCTCATCCATAACACCCTTCCTACCAAACTCCCCTCACCCATAACAGCTCAGCCACCACTCCCCGCCCCCCCGTCTCACTCATAGCACCCCTCCAACTAACACAGCGCACCTCACCCACAACAACCTTCCTACCAACACAACGCCTCACAAGTAACACCCCGCCCACCTGAGCCATAGTATCCATGCCACTAGCATACTCCATCTCAACCATAATACTGCAACCACCAACACTCCACGACCCCTTCCCCCGTAACACCCCTCCTAACAGCACACCCACCTAACGCATAACATCCCTCCCCTCACCCATGACACGCAGCCCACAAACACCGCGCCCCGCACCTCAGCCATAACACACAACCTACCAAACCCCCAGCTCTCCCATAATAACCCTCCTTCCAACAGGCCCCACTTCACCCATAGAACCCCTCCAACCAACACAACGCACCTCACCCATAAAAACTATCCTACCAACACAACGCCTAACAATCAACACCTCACCCATAGTATCCCACTCACCAACACACTCTACCACAACCATAATACTGCCACCACCAAAACCCCCCCTTCCCCATAACACCCGCACCACAGCCATACAACCGTCTACCAACCCCACCCCCCGCATCTCAACCAGAACACCTCACCCACCCACACTTCACCCGCCATACCCAGGCCAACAACGCCCCCCCCCACCCATAGTAAGAGTTCACCCAAAGCCACCAACCTCAGCCATAGCATGCCTTCCAACACCCCCCCCTCCCCGCCGCTTCACCCTTAGAACACCACCCACCAACACCCCCTGCCTCACCCATAAAATCCCTTCCTACAAAAACCCTCCCACCTCACCTATGATTCCCCACCCACGAAAATAGCCCACCTTACCAATAACCACCATTCTATGAACCTCACACGATCTCATCAATAACACCCCTCCGACCAACACCCCACCCACCTAAACCAAAAGTACTCCTGGAACCAACACCCCACTTCATGACCGATAACACCCCTCCCACCAACACACTCCCTCTCCACCATAGTACAACAACAACCAGCACCCTCCCCTTCAGCTATAACGCACCTCGAACCAGCAAGACCCACCTCAACCATAGCACACCTCCTTCCAACACCCCGCAACTCATCCATAACCCTAATCCATCAACAGCCCCCACCTCAACGCAGCCACCAATACACCCAAAACCTTAATTCTTCAACACCTCCCACCTCAACCATGACACCCCTCTTACCAATAGTCCCCCACCTAAGCTATAACTCCCCTCCGACCAACATCCCTCACCTCACCCGTAACACACAACCCACCAACCCCGGCCACCTCACCCATAGCACCCTTCCCACCGCCACCTCAGCCATAACAGCAGTCCCACCAACACGCCCCCATTAAACATTAACACCCCTGCTACAGATGCCAACCTCAACCAAAATACCTTACCCACCAACATCCCCCCATTCACCCATAACTCTCCATCCACCAATACCCTCCCACCTCAGCCACGACATCCCACCCACGAACATGCCCCACCTCACCAACACCACCCCCACTCAACCACAACACTTCACCCGTACCACCACACATAGCAACACCCCCGCCAACCATAACATCCCACAAACCAATACCTATGACACCCCAGCCACCAACATCTGCCACCTCACCAATCGCACCACTCCCACCAACTCCCCCCCACTTCATCCATAGCACCCCTCATACCAACACGCCCCACTTCACCCATAGCACCCCTCCCACCATCAACTCCCCCAATACACCAATGACAACCCAGCCATCTCACTCATAGCACACCTCCTTTCAACACCCCCACCTCATTCATAACCCTAATCCATCAACAGCTCCCACCTCACCCCAGCCACCAACACCTTAATTCCTCAACACCTCCCACTTCAACCATAACACCCCTCTTACCAAGAGTCCCCACCTCAGCTATAACACCCCTCCGACCAACATCCCTCACCTCACCCGTAACACACAACCCACCAACCCCAACCACCTCACCCTTAGCACCCTTCCCACCGACTGCGCCACCTCAGCCATAACACCAATACGACCAACACCCCCCATTACACCTTAACACCCCTACTACAGATCCCAACCTCAACCAAAATCCCTCACCCACCAACATCCCCCCATTCACCCTTAACTCTCCACCCACCACCTCAGCCATGACACCCCACCCAATAACATGCCCCACCTCACCGACAACACGCCTGCCACCAACACCACCCCAACTCAACCACAACACTTCACCCGTACCACCAGCCATAGCAACACCCCCGCCAACCATAAAATCCCACCCACCAACTCCTATGACACCCCAGCCAGCAACAACTCCCACCTCACCTATCGAAGCAATGCCACCAACTCTCCCCCTTTCATCCATAGCGCCCCTCATACCAACACGCCCCACTTCACCCACAGCAACCCACCCACCAAAAATCCCCTACATCAATCACAATACTGCACCCACCAACACCCCGACGTCAGCTATAACACCCCTTACCTAGAACCCCCTTTCACGTTTAGCATCCAACAAAAAAACAGCCCCCCACATCACCCCAGCCACTAACAACCCCCACCTCACTCATAATACAGCGCCCAACAACACACCCCACCTTAACTATAATACTCCAACCACCAACACCCCCGCTTTCACCCATAACACTCCTCCTACTCACAACCCCCCAGCTCACCCGTAAACCTAACCTTCACACCCGTACCTCATCCATAACACCCATCCTACCAAACCCCCCTCACCCATAACAGCTCAGCCACCACTCCCCCCGCGTCTCACTCATAGCACCCCTCCAACTTACACAGCGCACCTCACCCACAACAACCTTCCTACCAACACAACGCCTCACAAGTAACACCCCGCCCACCTGAGCCATAGTATCCATGCCACTAGCATACTCCAACTCAACCATAATACTGCAACCACCAACACTCCACGACCCCTTCCCCCGTAAGACCCCTCCTAACAGCACACCCACCTAACGCATAACATCCCTCCCCTCACCCATGACACGCAGCCCACAAACACCGCGCCCCGCACCTCAGCCATAACACACAACCTACCAAACCCCCAGTTCTCCCATAATAACCCTCCTTCCAACAGGCCCCACTTCACCCATAGAACCCCTCCAACCAACACAACGCACCTCACCCATAAAAACCATCCTACCAACACAACGCCTAACAATCAACACCTCACCCATAGTATCCCACTCACCAACACACTGTACCACAACCATAATACTGCCACCACCAAAACCCCCCCTTCCCCATAACACCCGCACCACAGCCATACAACCGTCCTACCAACCCCACCCCCCCGCATCTCAACCAGAACACCTCACCCACCCACACTTCACCCGCCATACCCAGGCCAACAACGCCCCCCCCCACCCATAATAAGAGTTCACCCAAAGCCACCAACCTCAGCCATAGCATGCCTTCCAACACCCCCCCTCCCCGCCACTTCACCTTAGAACACCACCCACCAACACCCCCTGCCTCACCCATAAAATCCCTTCCTACAAAAACCCTCCCACGTCACCTATGATTCCCCACCCACGAAAATAGCCCACCTTAGCAATAACCACCATTCTATGAACCTCACACGATCTCATCAATAACACCCCTTCGACCAACACCAAACCCACCTAAACCAAAAGTACTCCTGGAACCAACACCCCACTTCATGACCGATAACACCCCTTCCACCAACACACTCCCTCTCCACCACAGTACAAAAACAACCAGCACCCTCCCCTTCAGCTATAACGCACCTCGAACCAGCAAGACCCACCTCAACCATAGCACACCTCCTTCCAACACCCCGCAACTCATCCATAACCCTAATCCATCAACAGCCCCCACCTCAACCCAGCCACCAATACACCCAAAACCTTAATTCTTCAACACCTCCCACCTCAACCATGACACCCCTCTTACCAATAGTCCCCCACCTAAGCTATAACTCCCCTCCGACCAACACCCCTCACCTCTCCCGTAACACACAACCCACCAACCCCGGCCACCTCACCCATTGCACCCTTCCCACCGCCACCTCAGCCATAACACCAGTACCACCAACACGCCCCATTAAACATTAACACCCCTGCTACAGATGCCAACCTCAACCAAAATACCTTACCCACCAACATCCCCCCATTCACCCATAACTCTCCATCCACCAATACCCTCCCACCTCAGCCATGACGCCCCACCCAATAACATGCCCCTCCTCACCGACAACACGCCTGCCACCAACACCACCCCAACTCAACCAAAACAATTCACCCGTACTACCAGCCATAGCAACACACCCGCCAACCATAAAATCCCACCCACCAACTCCTATGACACCCCAGCCAGCAACAACTCCCACCTCACCTATCGAAGCAATCCCACCAACTCTCCCCACTACATCCATAGCGCCCCTCATACCAACACTCCCCACTTCACCCACAGCAACCCACCCACCAAAAATCCCCTACATCAATCACAATACTGCACCCACCAACACCCCGACGTCAGCTATAACACCCCTTACCTAGAACCCCCCTTCACCTTTAGCATCCAACAAAAAAACACCCCCCCACATCACCCCAGCCACTAACAACCCCCACCTCACTCATAATACAGCGCCCAACAACACACCCCACCTTAACTATAATACTCCAACCACCAACACCCCCCCTTTCACCCATAACACTCCTCCTACTAACACCCCCCCAGCTCACCCGTAAACCTAACCTTCACACCCGTACCTCATCCATAACACCCATCCTACCAAACCCCCCTCACCCATAACAGCTCAGCCACCACTCCCCCCGCGTCTCACTCATAGTACCCCTCCAAATAACACAGCGCACCTCACCCACAACAACCTTCCTACCAACACAACGCCTCACAAGTAACACCCCGCCCACCTGAGCCATAGTATCCATGCCACTAGCATACTCCACCTCAACCATAATACTGCAACCACCAACACTCCCCGACCCCTTCCCCCGTAACACCCCTCCTAACAGCACACCCACCTAACGCATAACATCCCTCCCCTCACCCATGACACGCAGCCCACAAACACCGCGCCCCGCACCTCAGCCATAACACACAACCTACCAAACCCCCAGCTCTCCCATAATAACCCTCCTTCCAACAGGCCCCACTTCACCCATAGAACCCCTCCAACCAACACAACGCACCTCACCCATAAAAACCATCCTACCAACACAACGCCTAACAATCAACACCTCACCCATAGTATCCCACTCACCAACACACTGTACCACAACCATAATACTGCCACCACCAAAACCCCCCCTTCCCCATAACACCCGCACCACAGCCATACAACCGTCCTACCAACCCCACCCCCCGCATCTCAACCAGAACACCTCACCCACCCACACTTCACCCGCCATACCCAGGCCAACAACGCCCCCCCCCACCCATAATAAGAGTTCACCCAAAGCCACCAACCTCAGCCATAGCATGCCTTCCAACACCCCCCCTCCCCGCCACTTCACCTTAGAACACCACCCACCAACACCCCCTGCCTCACCCATAAAATCCCTTCCTACAAAAACCCTCCCACCTCACCTATGATTCCCCACCCACGAAAATAGCCCACCTTACCAATAACCACCATTCTATGAACCTCACACGATCTCATCAATAACACGCCTCCGACCAACACCCCCACCCACCTAAACCAAAAGTACTCCTGGAACCAACACCCCACTTCATGACCGATAACACCCCTCCCACCAACACACTCCCTCTCCACCATAGTACAACAACAACCAGCACCCCCCCCCTTCAGCTATAACGCACCTCGAAGCAGCAAGACCCACCTCAACCATAGCACCCTTCCCACCGCCACCTCAGCCATAACAGCAGTCCCACCAACACGCCCCCATTAAACATTAACAACCCTCCTACAGATCCCAACCTCAACCAAAATACCTTACCCACCAACATCCCCCCATTCACCCATAACTCTCCATCCACCAATACCCTCCAACCTCAGCCACGACATCCCACCCACGAACATGCCCCACCTCACCAACACCACCCCCACTCAACCACAACACTTCACCCGTACCACCACACATAGCAACAACCCCGCCAACCATAACATCCCACCCACCAATACCTTTGACACCCCAGCCACCAACATCTGCCACCTCACCAATCACACCACTCCCACCAACTCCCCCCCACTTCATCCATAGCACCCCTCATACCAACACGCCCCACTTCACCCATAGCACTCCTCCCACCATCAACTCCCCCAATACACCAATGAGAACCGAGCCACCTCACTCATAGCACACCTCCTTTCAACACCCCCACCTCATTCATAACCCTAATCCATCAACAGCTCCCACCTCACCCCAGCCACCAACACCTTAATTCTTCAACACCTCCCACTTCAACCATGACACCCCTCTTACCAAGAGTCCCCACCTCAGCTATAACACCCCTGCGACCAACATCCCTCACCTCACCCGTAAAACACAACCCACCAACCCCAACCACCTCACCCTTAGCACCCTTCCCACCGACAGCGCCACCTCAGCCATAACACCAATACGACCAACACCCCCCATTACACCGTAACACCCCTACTACAGATCCCAACCTCAACCAAAATCCCTCACCCACCAACATCCCCCCATTCACCCTTAACTCTCCACCCACCAATACCCTCCCACCTCAGCCATGACACCCCACCCAATAATATGCCCCACCTCACCGACAACACGCCTGCCACCAACACCACCCCAACTCAACCACAACACTTCACCCGTACCACCAGCCATAGCAACACCCCCGCCAACCAAAACACCCCACCCACCAACTCCTATGACACCCCAGCCAGCAACATCTCCCACCTCACGTATCGAAGCACTCCCACCAACTCCCCCCACTTCATCCATAGCGCCCCTCACACCAACACGCCCCATTTCACCCACAGCAACCCACCCACCAAAAATCCCCTACATCAATCACAATACTGCACCCACCAACACCCCGACGTCAGCTATAACACCCCTTACCTAGAACCCCCCTTCACCTTTAGCATCCAACAAAAAAACACCCCCCCACATCACCCCAGCCACTAACAACCCCCACCTCACTCATAATACAGCGCCCAACAACACACCCCACCTTAACTATAATACTCCAACCACCAACACCCCCCCTTTCACCCATAACACTCCTCCTACTAACAACCCCCCAGCTCACACGTAAACCTAACCTTCACACCCGTACCTCATCCATAACACCCATCCTACCAAACTCCCCTCACCCATAACAGCTCAACCACCACTCCCCCCGCGTCTCACTCATAGCATCCCTCCTACTAACACAGCGCACCTCACCCACAACAACCTTCCTACCAACACAACGCCTCACAAGTAACACCCCGCCCACCTGAGCCATAGTATCCTTGCCACTAGCATACTCCACCTCAACCATAATACTGCAACCACCAACACTCCCCGACCCCTTCCCCCGTAACACCCCTTCTAACAGCACACCCACCTAACGCATAAATTCCCTCCCCTCACCCATGACACGCAGCCCACAAACACCACGCCCCGCACTTCAGCCATATCACACAACCTACCAAACCCCCAGCTCTCCCATAATAACCCTCCTTCCAAAAGGCCCCACTTCACCCATAGAACCCCTCCAACCAACACAACGCACCTCACCCATAAAAACCATCCTACCAACACAACGCCTAACAATCAACACCTCACCCATAGTATCCCACTCACCAACACACTCTACCACAACCATAATACTGCCACCACCAAAACGCCCCCTTACCCATAACACCCGCACCACAGCCATAAAACCGTCCTACCAACCCCCCCCCCCCCGCATCTCAACCTGAACACCTCACCCACCCACACTTCACCCGCCATACCCAGGCCAACAACGCCCCCGCCCCAACGCCCAGAATAAGAGTAGGGTTAGGGTTAGGGTTAGGGTTAGGGTTAGGGTTAGGGTTAGGGTTAGGGTTAGGGTTAGGGTTAGGGTTAGGGTTAGGGTTAGGGTTAGGGTTAGGGTTAGGGTTAGGGTTAGGGTTAGGGTTAGGGTTAGGGTTAGGGTTAGGGTTAGGGTTAGGGTTAGGGTTAGGGTTAGGGTTAGGGTTAGGGTTAGGGTTAGGGTTAGGGTTAGGGTTAGGGTTAGGGTTAGGGTTAGGGTTAGGGTTAGGGTTAGGGTTAGGGTTAGGGTTAGGGTTAGGGTTAGGGTTAGGGTTAGGGTTAGGGTTAGGGTTAGGGTTAGGGTTAGGGTTAGGGTTAGGGTTAGGGTTAGGGTTAGGGTTAGGGTTAGGGTTAGGGTTAGGGTTAGGGTTAGGGTTAGGGTTAGGGTTAGGGTTAGGGTTAGGGTTAGGGTTAGGGTTAGGGTTAGGGTTAGGGTTAGGGTTAGGGTTAGGGTTAGGGTTAGGGTTAGGGTTAGGGTTAGGGTTAGGGTTAGGGTTAGGGTTAGGGTTAGGGTTAGGGTTAGGGTTAGGGTTAGGGTTAGGGTTAGGGTTAGGGTTAGGGTTAGGGTTAGGGTTAGGGTTAGGGTTAGGGTTAGGGTTAGGGTTAGGGTTAGGGTTAGGGTTAGGGTTAGGGTTAGGGTTAGGGTTAGGGTTAGGGTTAGGGTTAGGGTTAGGGTTAGGGTTAGGGTTAGGGTTAGGGTTAGGGTTAGGGTTAGGGTTAGGGTTAGGGTTAGGGTTAGGGTTAGGGTTAGGGTTAGGGTTAGGGTTAGGGTTAGGGTTAGGGTTAGGGTTAGGGTTAGGGTTAGGGTTAGGGTTAGGGTTAGGGTTAGGGTTAGGGTTAGGGTTAGGGTTAGGGTTAGGGTTAGGGTTAGGGTTAGGGTTAGGGTTAGGGTTAGGGTTAGGGTTAGGGTTAGGGTTAGGGTTAGGGTTAGGGTTAGGGTTAGGGTTAGGGTTAGGGTTAGGGTTAGGGTTAGGGTTAGGGTTAGGGTTAGGGTTAGGGTTAGGGTTAGGGTTAGGGTTAGGGTTAGGGTTAGGGTTAGGGTTAGGGTTAGGGTTAGGGTTAGGGTTAGGGTTAGGGTTAGGGTTAGGGTTAGGGTTAGGGTTAGGGTTAGGGTTAGGGTTAGGGTTAGGGTTAGGGTTAGGGTTAGGGTTAGGGTTAGGGTTAGGGTTAGGGTTAGGGTTAGGGTTAGGGTTAGGGTTAGGGTTAGGGTTAGGGTTAGGGTTAGGGTTAGGGTTAGGGTTAGGGTTAGGGTTAGGGTTAGGGTTAGGGTTAGGGTTAGGGTTAGGGTTAGGGTTAGGGTTAGGGTTAGGGTTAGGGTTAGGGTTAGGGTTAGGGTTAGGGTTAGGGTTAGGGTTAGGGTTAGGGTTAGGGTTAGGGTTAGGGTTAGGGTTAGGGTTAGGGTTAGGGTTAGGGTTAGGGTTAGGGTTAGGGTTAGGGTTAGGGTTAGGGTTAGGGTTAGGGTTAGGGTTAGGGTTAGGGTTAGGGTTAGGGTTAGGGTTAGGGTTAGGGTTAGGGTTAGGGTTAGGGTTAGGGTTAGGGTTAGGGTTAGGGTTAGGGTTAGGGTTAGGGTTAGGGTTAGGGTTAGGGTTAGGGTTAGGGTTAGGGTTAGGGTTAGGGTTAGGGTTAGGGTTAGGGTTAGGGTTAGGGTTAGGGTTAGGGTTAGGGTTAGGGTTAGGGTTAGGGTTAGGGTTAGGGTTAGGGTTAGGGTTAGGGTTAGGGTTAGGGTTAGGGTTAGGGTTAGGGTTAGGGTTAGGGTTAGGGTTAGGGTTAGGGTTAGGGTTAGGGTTAGGGTTAGGGTTAGGGTTAGGGTTAGGGTTAGGGTTAGGGTTAGGGTTAGGGTTAGGGTTAGGGTTAGGGTTAGGGTTAGGGTTAGGGTTAGGGTTAGGGTTAGGGTTAGGGTTAGGGTTAGGGTTAGGGTTAGGGTTAGGGTTAGGGTTAGGGTTAGGGTTAGGGTTAGGGTTAGGGTTAGGGTTAGGGTTAGGGTTAGGGTTAGGGTTAGGGTTAGGGTTAGGGTTAGGGTTAGGGTTAGGGTTAGGGTTAGGGTTAGGGTTAGGGTTAGGGTTAGGGTTAGGGTTAGGGTTAGGGTTAGGGTTAGGGTTAGGGTTAGGGTTAGGGTTAGGGTTAGGGTTAGGGTTAGGGTTAGGGTTAGGGTTAGGGTTAGGGTTAGGGTTAGGGTTAGGGTTAGGGTTAGGGTTAGGGTTAGGGTTAGGGTTAGGGTTAGGGTTAGGGTTAGGGTTAGGGTTAGGGTTAGGGTTAGGGTTAGGGTTAGGGTTAGGGTTAGGGTTAGGGTTAGGGTTAGGGTTAGGGTTAGGGTTAGGGTTAGGGTTAGGGTTAGGGTTAGGGTTAGGGTTAGGGTTAGGGTTAGGGTTAGGGTTAGGGTTAGGGTTAGGGTTAGGGTTAGGGTTAGGGTTAGGGTTAGGGTTAGGGTTAGGGTTAGGGTTAGGGTTAGGGTTAGGGTTAGGGTTAGGGTTAGGGTTAGGGTTAGGGTTAGGGTTAGGGTTAGGGTTAGGGTTAGGGTTAGGGTTAGGGTTAGGGTTAGGGTTAGGGTTAGGGTTAGGGTTAGGGTTAGGGTTAGGGTTAGGGTTAGGGTTAGGGTTAGGGTTAGGGTTAGGGTTAGGGTTAGGGTTAGGGTTAGGGTTAGGGTTAGGGTTAGGGTTAGGGTTAGGGTTAGGGTTAGGGTTAGGGTTAGGGTTAGGGTTAGGGTTAGGGTTAGGGTTAGGGTTAGGGTTAGGGTTAGGGTTAGGGTTAGGGTTAGGGTTAGGGTTAGGGTTAGGGTTAGGGTTAGGGTTAGGGTTAGGGTTAGGGTTAGGGTTAGGGTTAGGGTTAGGGTTAGGGTTAGGGTTAGGGTTAGGGTTAGGGTTAGGGTTAGGGTTAGGGTTAGGGTTAGGGTTAGGGTTAGGGTTAGGGTTAGGGTTAGGGTTAGGGTTAGGGTTAGGGTTAGGGTTAGGGTTAGGGTTAGGGTTAGGGTTAGGGTTAGGGTTAGGGTTAGGGTTAGGGTTAGGGTTAGGGTTAGGGTTAGGGTTAGGGTTAGGGTTAGGGTTAGGGTTAGGGTTAGGGTTAGGGTTAGGGTTAGGGTTAGGGTTAGGGTTAGGGTTAGGGTTAGGGTTAGGGTTAGGGTTAGGGTTAGGGTTAGGGTTAGGGTTAGGGTTAGGGTTAGGGTTAGGGTTAGGGTTAGGGTTAGGGTTAGGGTTAGGGTTAGGGTTAGGGTTAGGGTTAGGGTTAGGGTTAGGGTTAGGGTTAGGGTTAGGGTTAGGGTTAGGGTTAGGGTTAGGGTTAGGGTTAGGGTTAGGGTTAGGGTTAGGGTTAGGGTTAGGGTTAGGGTTAGGGTTAGGGTTAGGGTTAGGGTTAGGGTTAGGGTTAGGGTTAGGGTTAGGGTTAGGGTTAGGGTTAGGGTTAGGGTTAGGGTTAGGGTTAGGGTTAGGGTTAGGGTTAGGGTTAGGGTTAGGGTTAGGGTTAGGGTTAGGGTTAGGGTTAGGGTTAGGGTTAGGGTTAGGGTTAGGGTTAGGGTTAGGGTTAGGGTTAGGGTTAGGGTTAGGGTTAGGGTTAGGGTTAGGGTTAGGGTTAGGGTTAGGGTTAGGGTTAGGGTTAGGGTTAGGGTTAGGGTTAGGGTTAGGGTTAGGGTTAGGGTTAGGGTTAGGGTTAGGGTTAGGGTTAGGGTTAGGGTTAGGGTTAGGGTTAGGGTTAGGGTTAGGGTTAGGGTTAGGGTTAGGGTTAGGGTTAGGGTTAGGGTTAGGGTTAGGGTTAGGGTTAGGGTTAGGGTTAGGGTTAGGGTTAGGGTTAGGGTTAGGGTTAGGGTTAGGGTTAGGGTTAGGGTTAGGGTTAGGGTTAGGGTTAGGGTTAGGGTTAGGGTTAGGGTTAGGGTTAGGGTTAGGGTTAGGGTTAGGGTTAGGGTTAGGGTTAGGGTTAGGGTTAGGGTTAGGGTTAGGGTTAGGGTTAGGGTTAGGGTTAGGGTTAGGGTTAGGGTTAGGGTTAGGGTTAGGGTTAGGGTTAGGGTTAGGGTTAGGGTTAGGGTTAGGGTTAGGGTTAGGGTTAGGGTTAGGGTTAGGGTTAGGGTTAGGGTTAGGGTTAGGGTTAGGGTTAGGGTTAGGGTTAGGGTTAGGGTTAGGGTTAGGGTTAGGGTTAGGGTTAGGGTTAGGGTTAGGGTTAGGGTTAGGGTTAGGGTTAGGGTTAGGGTTAGGGTTAGGGTTAGGGTTAGGGTTAGGGTTAGGGTTAGGGTTAGGGTTAGGGTTAGGGTTAGGGTTAGGGTTAGGGTTAGGGTTAGGGTTAGGGTTAGGGTTAGGGTTAGGGTTAGGGTTAGGGTTAGGGTTAGGGTTAGGGTTAGGGTTAGGGTTAGGGTTAGGGTTAGGGTTAGGGTTAGGGTTAGGGTTAGGGTTAGGGTTAGGGTTAGGGTTAGGGTTAGGGTTAGGGTTAGGGTTAGGGTTAGGGTTAGGGTTAGGGTTAGGGTTAGGGTTAGGGTTAGGGTTAGGGTTAGGGTTAGGGTTAGGGTTAGGGTTAGGGTTAGGGTTAGGGTTAGGGTTAGGGTTAGGGTTAGGGTTAGGGTTAGGGTTAGGGTTAGGGTTAGGGTTAGGGTTAGGGTTAGGGTTAGGGTTAGGGTTAGGGTTAGGGTTAGGGTTAGGGTTAGGGTTAGGGTTAGGGTTAGGGTTAGGGTTAGGGTTAGGGTTAGGGTTAGGGTTAGGGTTAGGGTTAGGGTTAGGGTTAGGGTTAGGGTTAGGGTTAGGGTTAGGGTTAGGGTTAGGGTTAGGGTTAGGGTTAGGGTTAGGGTTAGGGTTAGGGTTAGGGTTAGGGTTAGGGTTAGGGTTAGGGTTAGGGTTAGGGTTAGGGTTAGGGTTAGGGTTAGGGTTAGGGTTAGGGTTAGGGTTAGGGTTAGGGTTAGGGTTAGGGTTAGGGTTAGGGTTAGGGTTAGGGTTAGGGTTAGGGTTAGGGTTAGGGTTAGGGTTAGGGTTAGGGTTAGGGTTAGGGTTAGGGTTAGGGTTAGGGTTAGGGTTAGGGTTAGGGTTAGGGTTAGGGTTAGGGTTAGGGTTAGGGTTAGGGTTAGGGTTAGGGTTAGGGTTAGGGTTAGGGTTAGGGTTAGGGTTAGGGTTAGGGTTAGGGTTAGGGTTAGGGTTAGGGTTAGGGTTAGGGTTAGGGTTAGGGTTAGGGTTAGGGTTAGGGTTAGGGTTAGGGTTAGGGTTAGGGTTAGGGTTAGGGTTAGGGTTAGGGTTAGGGTTAGGGTTAGGGTTAGGGTTAGGGTTAGGGTTAGGGTTAGGGTTAGGGTTAGGGTTAGGGTTAGGGTTAGGGTTAGGGTTAGGGTTAGGGTTAGGGTTAGGGTTAGGGTTAGGGTTAGGGTTAGGGTTAGGGTTAGGGTTAGGGTTAGGGTTAGGGTTAGGGTTAGGGTTAGGGTTAGGGTTAGGGTTAGGGTTAGGGTTAGGGTTAGGGTTAGGGTTAGGGTTAGGGTTAGGGTTAGGGTTAGGGTTAGGGTTAGGGTTAGGGTTAGGGTTAGGGTTAGGGTTAGGGTTAGGGTTAGGGTTAGGGTTAGGGTTAGGGTTAGGGTTAGGGTTAGGGTTAGGGTTAGGGTTAGGGTTAGGGTTAGGGTTAGGGTTAGGGTTAGGGTTAGGGTTAGGGTTAGGGTTAGGGTTAGGGTTAGGGTTAGGGTTAGGGTTAGGGTTAGGGTTAGGGTTAGGGTTAGGGTTAGGGTTAGGGTTAGGGTTAGGGTTAGGGTTAGGGTTAGGGTTAGGGTTAGGGTTAGGGTTAGGGTTAGGGTTAGGGTTAGGGTTAGGGTTAGGGTTAGGGTTAGGGTTAGGGTTAGGGTTAGGGTTAGGGTTAGGGTTAGGGTTAGGGTTAGGGTTAGGGTTAGGGTTAGGGTTAGGGTTAGGGTTAGGGTTAGGGTTAGGGTTAGGGTTAGGGTTAGGGTTAGGGTTAGGGTTAGGGTTAGGGTTAGGGTTAGGGTTAGGGTTAGGGTTAGGGTTAGGGTTAGGGTTAGGGTTAGGGTTAGGGTTAGGGTTAGGGTTAGGGTTAGGGTTAGGGTTAGGGTTAGGGTTAGGGTTAGGGTTAGGGTTAGGGTTAGGGTTAGGGTTAGGGTTAGGGTTAGGGTTAGGGTTAGGGTTAGGGTTAGGGTTAGGGTTAGGGTTAGGGTTAGGGTTAGGGTTAGGGTTAGGGTTAGGGTTAGGGTTAGGGTTAGGGTTAGGGTTAGGGTTAGGGTTAGGGTTAGGGTTAGGGTTAGGGTTAGGGTTAGGGTTAGGGTTAGGGTTAGGGTTAGGGTTAGGGTTAGGGTTAGGGTTAGGGTTAGGGTTAGGGTTAGGGTTAGGGTTAGGGTTAGGGTTAGGGTTAGGGTTAGGGTTAGGGTTAGGGTTAGGGTTAGGGTTAGGGTTAGGGTTAGGGTTAGGGTTAGGGTTAGGGTTAGGGTTAGGGTTAGGGTTAGGGTTAGGGTTAGGGTTAGGGTTAGGGTTAGGGTTAGGGTTAGGGTTAGGGTTAGGGTTAGGGTTAGGGTTAGGGTTAGGGTTAGGGTTAGGGTTAGGGTTAGGGTTAGGGTTAGGGTTAGGGTTAGGGTTAGGGTTAGGGTTAGGGTTAGGGTTAGGGTTAGGGTTAGGGTTAGGGTTAGGGTTAGGGTTAGGGTTAGGGTTAGGGTTAGGGTTAGGGTTAGGGTTAGGGTTAGGGTTAGGGTTAGGGTTAGGGTTAGGGTTAGGGTTAGGGTTAGGGTTAGGGTTAGGGTTAGGGTTAGGGTTAGGGTTAGGGTTAGGGTTAGGGTTAGGGTTAGGGTTAGGGTTAGGGTTAGGGTTAGGGTTAGGGTTAGGGTTAGGGTTAGGGTTAGGGTTAGGGTTAGGGTTAGGGTTAGGGTTAGGGTTAGGGTTAGGGTTAGGGTTAGGGTTAGGGTTAGGGTTAGGGTTAGGGTTAGGGTTAGGGTTAGGGTTAGGGTTAGGGTTAGGGTTAGGGTTAGGGTTAGGGTTAGGGTTAGGGTTAGGGTTAGGGTTAGGGTTAGGGTTAGGGTTAGGGTTAGGGTTAGGGTTAGGGTTAGGGTTAGGGTTAGGGTTAGGGTTAGGGTTAGGGTTAGGGTTAGGGTTAGGGTTAGGGTTAGGGTTAGGGTTAGGGTTAGGGTTAGGGTTAGGGTTAGGGTTAGGGTTAGGGTTAGGGTTAGGGTTAGGGTTAGGGTTAGGGTTAGGGTTAGGGTTAGGGTTAGGGTTAGGGTTAGGGTTAGGGTTAGGGTTAGGGTTAGGGTTAGGGTTAGGGTTAGGGTTAGGGTTAGGGTTAGGGTTAGGGTTAGGGTTAGGGTTAGGGTTAGGGTTAGGGTTAGGGTTAGGGTTAGGGTTAGGGTTAGGGTTAGGGTTAGGGTTAGGGTTAGGGTTAGGGTTAGGGTTAGGGTTAGGGTTAGGGTTAGGGTTAGGGTTAGGGTTAGGGTTAGGGTTAGGGTTAGGGTTAGGGTTAGGGTTAGGGTTAGGGTTAGGGTTAGGGTTAGGGTTAGGGTTAGGGTTAGGGTTAGGGTTAGGGTTAGGGTTAGGGTTAGGGTTAGGGTTAGGGTTAGGGTTAGGGTTAGGGTTAGGGTTAGGGTTAGGGTTAGGGTTAGGGTTAGGGTTAGGGTTAGGGTTAGGGTTAGGGTTAGGGTTAGGGTTAGGGTTAGGGTTAGGGTTAGGGTTAGGGTTAGGGTTAGGGTTAGGGTTAGGGTTAGGGTTAGGGTTAGGGTTAGGGTTAGGGTTAGGGTTAGGGTTAGGGTTAGGGTTAGGGTTAGGGTTAGGGTTAGGGTTAGGGTTAGGGTTAGGGTTAGGGTTAGGGTTAGGGTTAGGGTTAGGGTTAGGGTTAGGGTTAGGGTTAGGGTTAGGGTTAGGGTTAGGGTTAGGGTTAGGGTTAGGGTTAGGGTTAGGGTTAGGGTTAGGGTTAGGGTTAGGGTTAGGGTTAGGGTTAGGGTTAGGGTTAGGGTTAGGGTTAGGGTTAGGGTTAGGGTTAGGGTTAGGGTTAGGGTTAGGGTTAGGGTTAGGGTTAGGGTTAGGGTTAGGGTTAGGGTTAGGGTTAGGGTTAGGGTTAGGGTTAGGGTTAGGGTTAGGGTTAGGGTTAGGGTTAGGGTTAGGGTTAGGGTTAGGGTTAGGGTTAGGGTTAGGGTTAGGGTTAGGGTTAGGGTTAGGGTTAGGGTTAGGGTTAGGGTTAGGGTTAGGGTTAGGGTTAGGGTTAGGGTTAGGGTTAGGGTTAGGGTTAGGGTTAGGGTTAGGGTTAGGGTTAGGGTTAGGGTTAGGGTTAGGGTTAGGGTTAGGGTTAGGGTTAGGGTTAGGGTTAGGGTTAGGGTTAGGGTTAGGGTTAGGGTTAGGGTTAGGGTTAGGGTTAGGGTTAGGGTTAGGGTTAGGGTTAGGGTTAGGGTTAGGGTTAGGGTTAGGGTTAGGGTTAGGGTTAGGGTTAGGGTTAGGGTTAGGGTTAGGGTTAGGGTTAGGGTTAGGGTTAGGGTTAGGGTTAGGGTTAGGGTTAGGGTTAGGGTTAGGGTTAGGGTTAGGGTTAGGGTTAGGGTTAGGGTTAGGGTTAGGGTTAGGGTTAGGGTTAGGGTTAGGGTTAGGGTTAGGGTTAGGGTTAGGGTTAGGGTTAGGGTTAGGGTTAGGGTTAGGGTTAGGGTTAGGGTTAGGGTTAGGGTTAGGGTTAGGGTTAGGGTTAGGGTTAGGGTTAGGGTTAGGGTTAGGGTTAGGGTTAGGGTTAGGGTTAGGGTTAGGGTTAGGGTTAGGGTTAGGGTTAGGGTTAGGGTTAGGGTTAGGGTTAGGGTTAGGGTTAGGGTTAGGGTTAGGGTTAGGGTTAGGGTTAGGGTTAGGGTTAGGGTTAGGGTTAGGGTTAGGGTTAGGGTTAGGGTTAGGGTTAGGGTTAGGGTTAGGGTTAGGGTTAGGGTTAGGGTTAGGGTTAGGGTTAGGGTTAGGGTTAGGGTTAGGGTTAGGGTTAGGGTTAGGGTTAGGGTTAGGGTTAGGGTTAGGGTTAGGGTTAGGGTTAGGGTTAGGGTTAGGGTTAGGGTTAGGGTTAGGGTTAGGGTTAGGGTTAGGGTTAGGGTTAGGGTTAGGGTTAGGGTTAGGGTTAGGGTTAGGGTTAGGGTTAGGGTTAGGGTTAGGGTTAGGGTTAGGGTTAGGGTTAGGGTTAGGGTTAGGGTTAGGGTTAGGGTTAGGGTTAGGGTTAGGGTTAGGGTTAGGGTTAGGGTTAGGGTTAGGGTTAGGGTTAGGGTTAGGGTTAGGGTTAGGGTTAGGGTTAGGGTTAGGGTTAGGGTTAGGGTTAGGGTTAGGGTTAGGGTTAGGGTTAGGGTTAGGGTTAGGGTTAGGGTTAGGGTTAGGGTTAGGGTTAGGGTTAGGGTTAGGGTTAGGGTTAGGGTTAGGGTTAGGGTTAGGGTTAGGGTTAGGGTTAGGGTTAGGGTTAGGGTTAGGGTTAGGGTTAGGGTTAGGGTTAGGGTTAGGGTTAGGGTTAGGGTTAGGGTTAGGGTTAGGGTTAGGGTTAGGGTTAGGGTTAGGGTTAGGGTTAGGGTTAGGGTTAGGGTTAGGGTTAGGGTTAGGGTTAGGGTTAGGGTTAGGGTTAGGGTTAGGGTTAGGGTTAGGGTTAGGGTTAGGGTTAGGGTTAGGGTTAGGGTTAGGGTTAGGGTTAGGGTTAGGGTTAGGGTTAGGGTTAGGGTTAGGGTTAGGGTTAGGGTTAGGGTTAGGGTTAGGGTTAGGGTTAGGGTTAGGGTTAGGGTTAGGGTTAGGGTTAGGGTTAGGGTTAGGGTTAGGGTTAGGGTTAGGGTTAGGGTTAGGGTTAGGGTTAGGGTTAGGGTTAGGGTTAGGGTTAGGGTTAGGGTTAGGGTTAGGGTTAGGGTTAGGGTTAGGGTTAGGGTTAGGGTTAGGGTTAGGGTTAGGGTTAGGGTTAGGGTTAGGGTTAGGGTTAGGGTTAGGGTTAGGGTTAGGGTTAGGGTTAGGGTTAGGGTTAGGGTTAGGGTTAGGGTTAGGGTTAGGGTTAGGGTTAGGGTTAGGGTTAGGGTTAGGGTTAGGGTTAGGGTTAGGGTTAGGGTTAGGGTTAGGGTTAGGGTTAGGGTTAGGGTTAGGGTTAGGGTTAGGGTTAGGGTTAGGGTTAGGGTTAGGGTTAGGGTTAGGGTTAGGGTTAGGGTTAGGGTTAGGGTTAGGGTTAGGGTTAGGGTTAGGGTTAGGGTTAGGGTTAGGGTTAGGGTTAGGGTTAGGGTTAGGGTTAGGGTTAGGGTTAGGGTTAGGGTTAGGGTTAGGGTTAGGGTTAGGGTTAGGGTTAGGGTTAGGGTTAGGGTTAGGGTTAGGGTTAGGGTTAGGGTTAGGGTTAGGGTTAGGGTTAGGGTTAGGGTTAGGGTTAGGGTTAGGGTTAGGGTTAGGGTTAGGGTTAGGGTTAGGGTTAGGGTTAGGGTTAGGGTTAGGGTTAGGGTTAGGGTTAGGGTTAGGGTTAGGGTTAGGGTTAGGGTTAGGGTTAGGGTTAGGGTTAGGGTTAGGGTTAGGGTTAGGGTTAGGGTTAGGGTTAGGGTTAGGGTTAGGGTTAGGGTTAGGGTTAGGGTTAGGGTTAGGGTTAGGGTTAGGGTTAGGGTTAGGGTTAGGGTTAGGGTTAGGGTTAGGGTTAGGGTTAGGGTTAGGGTTAGGGTTAGGGTTAGGGTTAGGGTTAGGGTTAGGGTTAGGGTTAGGGTTAGGGTTAGGGTTAGGGTTAGGGTTAGGGTTAGGGTTAGGGTTAGGGTTAGGGTTAGGGTTAGGGTTAGGGTTAGGGTTAGGGTTAGGGTTAGGGTTAGGGTTAGGGTTAGGGTTAGGGTTAGGGTTAGGGTTAGGGTTAGGGTTAGGGTTAGGGTTAGGGTTAGGGTTAGGGTTAGGGTTAGGGTTAGGGTTAGGGTTAGGGTTAGGGTTAGGGTTAGGGTTAGGGTTAGGGTTAGGGTTAGGGTTAGGGTTAGGGTTAGGGTTAGGGTTAGGGTTAGGGTTAGGGTTAGGGTTAGGGTTAGGGTTAGGGTTAGGGTTAGGGTTAGGGTTAGGGTTAGGGTTAGGGTTAGGGTTAGGGTTAGGGTTAGGGTTAGGGTTAGGGTTAGGGTTAGGGTTAGGGTTAGGGTTAGGGTTAGGGTTAGGGTTAGGGTTAGGGTTAGGGTTAGGGTTAGGGTTAGGGTTAGGGTTAGGGTTAGGGTTAGGGTTAGGGTTAGGGTTAGGGTTAGGGTTAGGGTTAGGGTTAGGGTTAGGGTTAGGGTTAGGGTTAGGGTTAGGGTTAGGGTTAGGGTTAGGGTTAGGGTTAGGGTTAGGGTTAGGGTTAGGGTTAGGGTTAGGGTTAGGGTTAGGGTTAGGGTTAGGGTTAGGGTTAGGGTTAGGGTTAGGGTTAGGGTTAGGGTTAGGGTTAGGGTTAGGGTTAGGGTTAGGGTTAGGGTTAGGGTTAGGGTTAGGGTTAGGGTTAGGGTTAGGGTTAGGGTTAGGGTTAGGGTTAGGGTTAGGGTTAGGGTTAGGGTTAGGGTTAGGGTTAGGGTTAGGGTTAGGGTTAGGGTTAGGGTTAGGGTTAGGGTTAGGGTTAGGGTTAGGGTTAGGGTTAGGGTTAGGGTTAGGGTTAGGGTTAGGGTTAGGGTTAGGGTTAGGGTTAGGGTTAGGGTTAGGGTTAGGGTTAGGGTTAGGGTTAGGGTTAGGGTTAGGGTTAGGGTTAGGGTTAGGGTTAGGGTTAGGGTTAGGGTTAGGGTTAGGGTTAGGGTTAGGGTTAGGGTTAGGGTTAGGGTTAGGGTTAGGGTTAGGGTTAGGGTTAGGGTTAGGGTTAGGGTTAGGGTTAGGGTTAGGGTTAGGGTTAGGGTTAGGGTTAGGGTTAGGGTTAGGGTTAGGGTTAGGGTTAGGGTTAGGGTTAGGGTTAGGGTTAGGGTTAGGGTTAGGGTTAGGGTTAGGGTTAGGGTTAGGGTTAGGGTTAGGGTTAGGGTTAGGGTTAGGGTTAGGGTTAGGGTTAGGGTTAGGGTTAGGGTTAGGGTTAGGGTTAGGGTTAGGGTTAGGGTTAGGGTTAGGGTTAGGGTTAGGGTTAGGGTTAGGGTTAGGGTTAGGGTTAGGGTTAGGGTTAGGGTTAGGGTTAGGGTTAGGGTTAGGGTTAGGGTTAGGGTTAGGGTTAGGGTTAGGGTTAGGGTTAGGGTTAGGGTTAGGGTTAGGGTTAGGGTTAGGGTTAGGGTTAGGGTTAGGGTTAGGGTTAGGGTTAGGGTTAGGGTTAGGGTTAGGGTTAGGGTTAGGGTTAGGGTTAGGGTTAGGGTTAGGGTTAGGGTTAGGGTTAGGGTTAGGGTTAGGGTTAGGGTTAGGGTTAGGGTTAGGGTTAGGGTTAGGGTTAGGGTTAGGGTTAGGGTTAGGGTTAGGGTTAGGGTTAGGGTTAGGGTTAGGGTTAGGGTTAGGGTTAGGGTTAGGGTTAGGGTTAGGGTTAGGGTTAGGGTTAGGGTTAGGGTTAGGGTTAGGGTTAGGGTTAGGGTTAGGGTTAGGGTTAGGGTTAGGGTTAGGGTTAGGGTTAGGGTTAGGGTTAGGGTTAGGGTTAGGGTTAGGGTTAGGGTTAGGGTTAGGGTTAGGGTTAGGGTTAGGGTTAGGGTTAGGGTTAGGGTTAGGGTTAGGGTTAGGGTTAGGGTTAGGGTTAGGGTTAGGGTTAGGGTTAGGGTTAGGGTTAGGGTTAGGGTTAGGGTTAGGGTTAGGGTTAGGGTTAGGGTTAGGGTTAGGGTTAGGGTTAGGGTTAGGGTTAGGGTTAGGGTTAGGGTTAGGGTTAGGGTTAGGGTTAGGGTTAGGGTTAGGGTTAGGGTTAGGGTTAGGGTTAGGGTTAGGGTTAGGGTTAGGGTTAGGGTTAGGGTTAGGGTTAGGGTTAGGGTTAGGGTTAGGGTTAGGGTTAGGGTTAGGGTTAGGGTTAGGGTTAGGGTTAGGGTTAGGGTTAGGGTTAGGGTTAGGGTTAGGGTTAGGGTTAGGGTTAGGGTTAGGGTTAGGGTTAGGGTTAGGGTTAGGGTTAGGGTTA
The DNA here is from genome assembly GCF_033958435.1 of Carettochelys insculpta. Taxonomy (NCBI): domain Eukaryota; kingdom Metazoa; phylum Chordata; order Testudines; family Carettochelyidae; genus Carettochelys; species Carettochelys insculpta. Next base: position 212,735 of record NW_027439082.1, read on the forward strand.
GGGTTAGGGTTAGGGTTAGGGTTAGGGTTAGGGTTAGGGTTAGGGTTAGGGTTAGGGTTAGGGTTAGGGTTAGGGTTAGGGTTAGGGTTAGGGTTAGGGTTAGGGTTAGGGTTAGGGTTAGGGTTAGGGTTAGGGTTAGGGTTAGGGTTAGGGTTAGGGTTAGGGTTAGGGTTAGGGTTAGGGTTAGGGTTAGGGTTAGGGTTAGGGTTAGGGTTAGGAGGTTAGGGTTAGGGTTAGGGTTAGGGTTAGGGTTAGGGTTAGGGTTAGGGTTAGGGTTAGGGTTAGGGTTAGGGTTAGGGTTAGGGTTAGGGTTAGGGTTAGGGTTAGGGTTAGGGTTAGGGTTAGGGTTAGGGTTAGGGTTAGGGTTAGGGTTAGGGTTAGGGTTAGGGTTAGGGTTAGGGTTAGGGTTAGGGTTAGGGTTAGGGTTAGGGTTAGGGTTAGGGTTAGGGTTAGGGTTAGGGTTAGGGTTAGGGTTAGGGTTAGGGTTAGGGTTAGGGTTAGGGTTAGGGTTAGGGTTAGGGTTAGGGTTAGGGTTAGGGTTAGGGTTAGGGTTAGGGTTAGGGTTAGGGTTAGGGTTAGGGTTAGGGTTAGGGTTAGGGTTAGGGTTAGGGTTAGGGTTAGGGTTAGGGTTAGGGTTAGGGTTAGGGTTAGGGTTAGGGTTAGGGTTAGGGTTAGGGTTAGGGTTAGGGTTAGGGTTAGGGTTAGGGTTAGGGTTAGGGTTAGGGTTAGGGTTAGGGTTAGGGTTAGGGTTAGGGTTAGGGTTAGGGTTAGGGTTAGGGTTAGGGTTAGGGTTAGGGTTAGGGTTAGGGTTAGGGTTAGGGTTAGGGTTAGGGTTAGGGTTAGGGTTAGGGTTAGGGTTAGGGTTAGGGTTAGGGTTAGGGTTAGGGTTAGGGTTAGGGTTAGGGTTAGGGTTAGGGTTAGGGTTAGGGTTAGGGTTAGGGTTAGGGTTAGGGTTAGGGTTAGGGTTAGGGTTAGGGTTAGGGTTAGGGTTAGGGTTAGGGTTAGGGTTAGGGTTAGGGTTAGGGTTAGGGTTAGGGTTAGGGTTAGGGTTAGGGTTAGGGTTAGGGTTAGGGTTAGGGTTAGGGTTAGGGTTAGGGTTAGGGTTAGGGTTAGGGTTAGGGTTAGGGTTAGGGTTAGGGTTAGGGTTAGGGTTAGGGTTAGGGTTAGGGTTAGGGTTAGGGTTAGGGTTAGGGTTAGGGTTAGGGTTAGGGTTAGGGTTAGGGTTAGGGTTAGGGTTAGGGTTAGGGTTAGGGTTAGGGTTAGGGTTAGGGTTAGGGTTAGGGTTAGGGTTAGGGTTAGGGTTAGGGTTAGGGTTAGGGTTAGGGTTAGGGTTAGGGTTAGGGTTAGGGTTAGGGTTAGGGTTAGGGTTAGGGTTAGGGTTAGGGTTAGGGTTAGGGTTAGGGTTAGGGTTAGGGTTAGGGTTAGGGTTAGGGTTAGGGTTAGGGTTAGGGTTAGGGTTAGGGTTAGGGTTAGGGTTAGGGTTAGGGTTAGGGTTAGGGTTAGGGTTAGGGTTAGGGTTAGGGTTAGGGTTAGGGTTAGGGTTAGGGTTAGGGTTAGGGTTAGGGTTAGGGTTAGGGTTAGGGTTAGGGTTAGGGTTAGGGTTAGGGTTAGGGTTAGGGTTAGGGTTAGGGTTAGGGTTAGGGTTAGGGTTAGGGTTAGGGTTAGGGTTAGGGTTAGGGTTAGGGTTAGGGTTAGGGTTAGGGTTAGGGTTAGGGTTAGGGTTAGGGTTAGGGTTAGGGTTAGGGTTAGGGTTAGGGTTAGGGTTAGGGTTAGGGTTAGGGTTAGGGTTAGGGTTAGGGTTAGGGTTAGGGTTAGGGTTAGGGTTAGGGTTAGGGTTAGGGTTAGGGTTAGGGTTAGGGTTAGGGTTAGGGTTAGGGTTAGGGTTAGGGTTAGGGTTAGGGTTAGGGTTAGGGTTAGGGTTAGGGTTAGGGTTAGGGTTAGGGTTAGGGTTAGGGTTAGGGTTAGGGTTAGGGTTAGGGTTAGGGTTAGGGTTAGGGTTAGGGTTAGGGTTAGGGTTAGGGTTAGGGTTAGGGTTAGGGTTAGGGTTAGGGTTAGGGTTAGGGTTAGGGTTAGGGTTAGGGTTAGGGTTAGGGTTAGGGTTAGGGTTAGGGTTAGGGTTAGGGTTAGGGTTAGGGTTAGGGTTAGGGTTAGGGTTAGGGTTAGGGTTAGGGTTAGGGTTAGGGTTAGGGTTAGGGTTAGGGTTAGGGTTAGGGTTAGGGTTAGGGTTAGGGTTAGGGTTAGGGTTAGGGTTAGGGTTAGGGTTAGGGTTAGGGTTAGGGTTAGGGTTAGGGTTAGGGTTAGGGTTAGGGTTAGGGTTAGGGTTAGGGTTAGGGTTAGGGTTAGGGTTAGGGTTAGGGTTAGGGTTAGGGTTAGGGTTAGGGTTAGGGTTAGGGTTAGGGTTAGGGTTAGGGTTAGGGTTAGGGTTAGGGTTAGGGTTAGGGTTAGGGTTAGGGTTAGGGTTAGGGTTAGGGTTAGGGTTAGGGTTAGGGTTAGGGTTAGGGTTAGGGTTAGGGTTAGGGTTAGGGTTAGGGTTAGGGTTAGGGTTAGGGTTAGGGTTAGGGTTAGGGTTAGGGTTAGGGTTAGGGTTAGGGTTAGGGTTAGGGTTAGGGTTAGGGTTAGGGTTAGGGTTAGGGTTAGGGTTAGGGTTAGGGTTAGGGTTAGGGTTAGGGTTAGGGTTAGGGTTAGGGTTAGGGTTAGG
>NW_027439083.1:0-7500 GCF_033958435.1 Carettochelys insculpta
CCGCCTGGGACCGGGGTTGACCTGTTGTCCCTGCCGGACTTAGAAAATTTTTCTCTGCCGCCTGGGACCGGGGTTGACCTGTTGTCCCTGCCGGACTTAGAAAATTTTTCTCTCCCGCCTGGGACCGGGGTTGACCTGTTGTCCCTGCCGGACTTAGAAAATTTTTCTCTCCCGCCTGGGACCGGGGTTGACCTGTTGTCCCTGCCGGACTTAGAAATTTTTTCTCTGCCGCCTGGGACCGGGGTTGACCTGTTGTCCCTGCCGGACTTAGAAATTTTTTCTCTGCCGCCTGGGACCGGGGTTGACCTGTTGTCCCTGCCGGACTTAGAAATTTTTTCTCTGCCGCCTGGGACCGGGGTTGACCTGTTGTCCCTGCCGGACTTAGAAATTTTTTCTCTCCAGCCTGGGACCGGGGTTGACCTGTTGTCCCTGCCGGACTTAGAAATTTTTTCTCTCCCGCCCGGTACCGGGGTTGACCTGTTGTCCCTGCCGGACTTAGAAATTTTTTCTCTGCCGCCTGGGACCGGGGTTGACCTGTTGTCCCTGCCGGACTTAGAAAATTTTTCTCTCCCGCCTGGGACCGGGGTTGACCTGTTGTCCCTGCCGGACTTAGAAATTTTTTCTCTGCCGCCTGGGACCGGGGTTGACCTGTTGTCCCTGCCGGACTTAGAAAATTTTTCTCTCCCGCCTGGGACCGGGGTTGACCTGCTGTCCCTGCCGGACTTGGAAAATTTTTCTCTCCAGCCTGGGACCGGGGTTGACCTGTTGTCCCTGCCGGACTTAGAAATTTTTTCTCTCCCCGCCTGGGACCGGGGTTGACCTGCTGTCCCTGCCGGACTTGGAGCCCTAGGAGGGAATCGGCCACCAGGTCAACCTCCGCTGAAAGCGGCCACGGTTTACCTGGTGCCCGGGGAGCGAATCGGACACCAGGTCAACCTCTGCTAAAGCGACCGAGGTTGACCTGGTGCCCGGGGAGCGAATCGGACACCAGGTCAACCTCTGCTAAAGCGGCCGGGGTTGACCTGCTGTCCCTGCCGGACTTAGAAAATTTTTCTCTCCAGCCTGGGACCGGGGTTGACCTGTTGTCCCTGCCGGACTTAGAAAATTTTTCTCTCCCGCCTGGGACCGGGGTTGACCTGTTGTCCCTGCCGGACTTGGAGCCCGAGGAGGGGATCGGCCACCAGGTAAACCTCCGCTGAAAGCGGCCACGGTTTACCTGGTGCCCGGGGAGCGAATCGGACACCAGGTCAACCTCAGCTGAAGCGGCCGGGGTTGACCTGCTGTCCCTGCCGGACTTGGAAAATTTTTCTCTCCAGCCTGGGACCGGGGTTGACCTGTTGTCCCTGCCGGACTTAGAAATTTTTTCTCTCCCCGCCTGGGACCGGGGTTGACCTGCTGTCCCTGCCGGACTTGGAGCCCGAGGAGGGAATCGGCCACCAGGTCAACCTCCGCTGAAAGCGGCCACGGTTTACCTGGTGCCCGGGGAGCGAATCGGACACCAGGTCAACCTCTGCTAAAGCGACCGAGGTTGACCTGGTGCCCGGGGAGCGAATCTGACACCAGGTCAACCTCTGCTAAAGCGCCAGAGGTTGACCTGGTGCCCGGGGAGCGAATCGGACACCAGGTCAACCTCTGCTAAAGCGGCCGGGGTTGACCTGCTGTCCCTGCCGGACTTAGAAAATTTTTCTCTCCAGCCTGGGACCGGGGTTGACCTGCTGTCCCTGCCGGACTTAGAAAATTTTTCTCTGCCGCCTGGGACCGGGGTTGACCTGTTCTCCCTGCCGGACTTAGAAAATTTTTCTCTCCAGCCTGGGACCGGGGTTGACCTGTTGTCCCTGCCGGACTTAGAAATTTTTTCTCTGCCGCCTGGGACCGGGGTTGACCTGTTGTCCCTGCCGGACTTAGAAATTTTTTCTCTCCCGCCCGGTACCGGGGTTGACCTGTTGTCCCTGCCGGACTTAGAAATTTTTTCTCTGCCGCCTGGGACCGGGGTTGACCTGTTGTCCCTGCCGGACTTAGAAAATTTTTCTCTCCCGCCTGGGACCGGGGTTGACCTGTTGTCCCTGCCGGACTTAGAAATTTTTTCTCTGCCGCCTGGGACCGGGGTTGACCTGTTGTCCCTGCCGGACTTAGAAATTTTTTCTCTCCAGCCTGGGACCGGGGTTGACCTGTTGTCCCTGCCGGACTTAGAAAATTTTTCTCTCCAGCCCGGGACCGGGGTTGACCTGTTGTCCCTGCCGGACTTAGAAATTTTTTCTCTCCCGCCTGGGACCGGGGTTGACCTGTTGTCCCTGCCGGACTTAGAAATTTTTTCTCTGCCGCCTGGGACCGGGGTTGACCTGTTGTCCCTGCCGGACTTAGAAAATTTTTCTCTGCCGCCTGGGACCGGGGTTGACCTGTTGTCCCTGCCGGACTTAGAAAATTTTTCTCTCCCGCCTGGGACCGGGGTTGACCTGTTGTCCCTGCCGGACTTAGAAAATTTTTCTCTCCCGCCTGGGACCGGGGTTGACCTGTTGTCCCTGCCGGACTTAGAAATTTTTTCTCTGCCGCCTGGGACCGGGGTTGACCTGTTGTCCCTGCCGGACTTAGAAATTTTTTCTCTGCCGCCTGGGACCGGGGTTGACCTGTTGTCCCTGCCGGACTTAGAAATTTTTTCTCTGCCGCCTGGGACCGGGGTTGACCTGTTGTCCCTGCCGGACTTAGAAATTTTTTCTCTCCAGCCTGGGACCGGGGTTGACCTGTTGTCCCTGCCGGACTTAGAAATTTTTTCTCTCCCGCCCGGTACCGGGGTTGACCTGTTGTCCCTGCCGGACTTAGAAATTTTTTCTCTGCCGCCTGGGACCGGGGTTGACCTGTTGTCCCTGCCGGACTTAGAAAATTTTTCTCTCCCGCCTGGGACCGGGGTTGACCTGTTGTCCCTGCCGGACTTAGAAATTTTTTCTCTGCCGCCTGGGACCGGGGTTGACCTGTTGTCCCTGCCGGACTTAGAAAATTTTTCTCTCCCGCCTGGGACCGGGGTTGACCTGTTGTCCCTGCCGGACTTAGAAATTTTTTCTCTGCCGCCTGGGACCGGGGTTGACCTGTTGTCCCTGCCGGACTTAGAAATTTTTTCTCTCCAGCCTGGGACCGGGGTTGACCTGTTGTCCCTGCCGGACTTAGAAATTTTTTCTCTCCCGCCCGGTACCGGGGTTGACCTGTTGTCCCTGCCGGACTTAGAAATTTTTTCTCTGCCGCCTGGGACCGGGGTTGACCTGTTGTCCCTGCCGGACTTAGAAAATTTTTCTCTCCCGCTCGGAACCGGGGTTGACCTGTTGTCCCTGCCGGACTTAGAAAATTTTTCTCTCCCGCCTGGGACCGGGGTTGACCTGTTGTCCCTGCCGGACTTGGAGCCCGAGGAGGGGATCGGCCACCAGGTAAACCTCCGCTGAAAGCGGCCACGGTTTACCTGGTGCCCGGGGAGCGAATCGGACACCAGGTCAACCTCAGCTGAAGCGGCCGGGGTTGACCTGCTGTCCCTGCCGGACTTGGAAAATTTTTCTCTCCAGCCTGGGACCGGGGTTGACCTGTTGTCCCTGCCGGACTTAGAAATTTTTTCTCTCCCCGCCTGGGACCGGGGTTGACCTGTTGTCCCTGCCGGACTTAGAAATTTTTTCTCTCCCCGCCTGGGACCGGGGTTGACCTGTTGTCCCTGCCGGACTTGGAGCCCCAGGAGGGGATCGGCCACCAGGTCAACCTCCGCTGAAAGCGGCCACGGTTTACCTGGTGCCCGGGGAGCGAATCGGACACCAGGTCAACCTCTGCTAAAGCGACCGAGGTTGACCTGGTGCCCGGGGAGCGAATCTGACACCAGGTCAACCTCTGCTAAAGCGCCAGAGGTTGACCTGGTGCCCGGGGAGCGAATCGGACACCAGGTCAACCTCTGCTAAAGCGGCCGGGGTTGACCTGCTGTCCCTGCCGGACTTAGAAAATTTTTCTCTCCAGCCTGGGACCGGGGTTGACCTGTTGTCCCTGCCGGACTTAGAAATTTTTTCTCTCCCGCCTGGGACCGGGGTTGACCTGTTGTCCCTGCCGGACTTAGAAAATTTTTCTCTGCCGCCTGGGACCGGGGTTGACCTGTTGTCCCTGCCGGACTTAGAAAATTTTTCTCTCCCGCTCGGAACCGGGGTTGACCTGTTGTCCCTGCCGGACTTAGAAAATTTTTCTCTCCCGCCTGGGACCGGGGTTGACCTGTTGTCCCTGCCGGACTTGGAGCCCCAGGAGGGGATCGGCCACCAGGTCAACCTCCGCTGAAAGCGGCCACGGTTTACCTGGTGCCCGGGGAGCGAATCGGACACCAGGTCAACCTCAGCTGAAGCGGCCGGGGTTGACCTGCTGTCCCTGCCGGACTTGGAGCCCGAGGAGGGGATCGGCCACCAGGTCAACCTCCGCTGAAAGCGGCCACGGTTTACCTGGTGCCCGGGGAGCGAATCGGACACCAGGTCAACCTCTGCTAAAGCGGCCGGGGTTGACCTGCTGTCCGTGCCGGACTTGGAGCCCGAGGAGGGGATCGGCCACCAGGTCAACCTCCGCTGAAAGCGGCCACGGTTTACCTGGTGCCCGGGGACCGAATCGGACACCAGGTCAACCTCCGCTGAAGCGGCCGGGGTTGACCTGCTGTCCCTGCCGGACTTTGAAAATTTTTCTCTCCCCGCCCGGAACCGGGGTTGACCTGTTGTCCCTGCCGGACTTGGAAAATTTTTCTCTCCCGCTCGGAACCGGGGTTGACCTGTTGTCCCTGAAGGACTTAGAAATTTTTTCTCTCCCCGCCTGGGACCGGGGTTGACCTGCTGTCCCTGCCGGACTTGGAGCCCCAGGAGGGGATCGGCCACCAGGTCAACCTCCGCTGAAAGCGGCCACGGTTTACCTGGTGCCCGGGGACCGAATCGGACACCAGGTCAACCTCTGCTAAAGCGCCCGAGGTTGACCTGGTGCCCGGGGAGCGAATCGGACACCAGGTCAACCTCTGCTACGGCGGCCGGGGTTGACCTGCTGTCCCTGCCGGACTTAGAAAATTTTTCTCTCCCCGCCCGGAACCGGGGTTGACCTGTTGTCCCTGCCGGACTTGGAGCCCGAGGAGGGGATCGGCCACCAGGTCAACCTCCGCTGAAAGCGGCCACGGTTTACCTGGTGCCCGGGGAGCGAATCGGACACCAGGTCAACCTCTGCTAAAGCGGCCGGGGTTGACCTGCTGTCCCTGCCGGACTTGGAGCCCGAGGAGGGGATCGGCCACCAGGTCAACCTCCGCTGAAAGCGGCCACGGTTTACCTGGTGCCCGGGGAGCGAATCGGACACCAGGTCAACCTCTGCTAAAGCGGCCGGGGTTCACCTGCTGTCCCTGCCGGACTTGGAGCCCGAGGAGGGGATCGGCCACCAGGTCAACCTCCGCTGAAAGCGGCCACGGTTTACCTGGTGCCCGGGGAGCGAATCGGACACCAGGTCAACCTCTGCTAAGGCGCCCGAGGTTGACCTGGTGCCCGGGGAGCGAATCGGACACCAGGTCAACCTCTGCTACGGCGGCCGGGGTTGACCTGCTGTCCCTGCCGGACTTAGAAAATTTTTCTCTCCCCGCCCGGAACCGGGGTTGACCTGTTGTCCCTGCCGGACTTGGAGCCCGAGGAGGGGATCGGCCACCAGGTCAACCTCCGCTGAAAGCGGCCACGGTTTACCTGGTGCCCGGGGAGCGAATCGGACACCAGGTCAACCTCTGCTAAAGCGGCCGGGGTTGACCTGCTGTCCCTGCCGGACTTGGAGCCCGAGGAGGGGATCGGCCACCAGGTCAACCTCCGCTGAAAGCGGCCACGGTTTACCTGGTGCCCGGGGAGCGAATCGGACACCAGGTCAACCTCTGCTAAAGCGGCCGGGGTTCACCTGCTGTCCCTGCCGGACTTGGAGCCCGAGGAGGGGATCGGCCACCAGGTCAACCTCCGCTGAAAGCGGCCACGGTTTACCTGGTGCCCGGGGAGCGAATCGGACACCAGGTCAACCTCTGCTAAAGCGGCCGGGGTTGACCTGCTGTCCCTGCCGGACTTGGAGCCCGAGGAGGGGATCGGCCACCAGGTCAACCTCCGCTGAAAGCGGCCACGGTTTACCTGGTGCCCGGGGAGCGAATCGGACACCAGGTCAACCTCTGCTAAAGCGGCCGGGGTTCACCTGCTGTCCCTGCCGGACTTGGAGCCCGAGGAGGGGATCGGCCACCAGGTCAACCTCCGCTGAAAGCGGCCACGGTTTACCTGGTGCCCGGGGAGCGAATCGGACACCAGGTCAACCTCTGCTAAGGCGCCCGAGGTTGACCTGGTGCCCGGGGAGCGAATCGGACACCAGGTCAACCTCCGCTAAAGCGCCCGAGGTTGACCTGGTGCCCGGGGAGCGAATCGGACACCAGGTCAACCTCTGCTACGGCGGCCGGGGTTGACCTGCTGTCCCTGCCGGACTTGGAAAATTTCTCTCCCCGCCTCGGACCGGGGTTGACCTGCTGTCCCTACCGGACTTAGAACATTTTTCTCTCCCCGCCCCGGCCCGGGGGTTAACCTCGGGGCGCACAGCTTCCCGGGTCTGACGTGCACGTCCTGTCACCTCCCGGGCCCGGCGTCCTCGTCCTCCCTTCCCCTTGGGCCGGCTCGGAGGAAGTTTTCCCTCGGCCCGGCCTCCGGGTTAATTGTTTGGGCCCGGCTGACTGAGGCCAGGCTGCTGACGCTAAAGCCCGGGGAGGCGGGGGCCTACGGCCATACCGGACCGAATGCCCCCGATCTCGTCCGATCTCGGAAGGTAAACCGTCCCGGGCCTGGCTAGTACCTGGATGGGTGACCGCCTGGGAATCCCAGGTGCCGTAGGCAGCTTTTGGCCCCAGCGGGGGTAGAGCGGGGCGTGTGTCTGCCGTGCGGGAGCAGGGAAGCCGTGAGGCCAAGGCGGCGCGACGGTCCTGGGGGGCGCTGAGGCCTTTCCCTCTGCCTGCCTGCGTGTCGGGGGCGGGGGGGCGGGCGAGGAAGCTAAGGCCCTCACCCGGTGCGGTGCGATGGCTTGGGTCGGGTCGGGGAGAGGGAAGAAAGCGTGTGTGGAGCGTTGGTGGGGCAGGTGTGTGTGTGGGAGTGCTGGGTTGGGCAGGCCGTTGAGGCGGTGGCGGTGGTGGTGTTTTTGGTGGGAGTGAGTTGGGGTCAGGTGGGTGTGGGGTCCCCCCCGGGGGGTGGATGGTCTGAGGGTTAAGGCTTGGAACGTGCGTCTTGGGGGACCGTGGGTGGAGGTTGTTGAGAGCGGGGAAGGCCCTGGGTCCCGGTTGTGGACTATTAAGCCCGGTGGAGGGGGACCGTGGGTGGAGGTTGTTGAGAGCGGGGAAGGCCCTGGGTCTCGGTTGTGGACTATTAAGCCCGGTGGAGGGGGACCGTGGGTGGAGGTTGTTGAGAGCGGGGAAGGCCCTGGGTCCCGGTTGTGGACTATTAAGCCCGGTGGAGGGGGACCGTGGGTGGA
>NW_027439083.1:20000-30000 GCF_033958435.1 Carettochelys insculpta
CCGGGGTTGACCTGTTGTCCCTGCCGGACTTAGAAAATTTTTCTCTGCCGCCTGGGACCGGGGTTGACCTGTTGTCCCTGCCGGACTTAGAAAATTTTTCTCTCCCGCCTGGGACCGGGGTTGACCTGTTGTCCCTGCCGGACTTAGAAAATTTTTCTCTCCCGCCTGGGACCGGGGTTGACCTGTTGTCCCTGCCGGACTTAGAAATTTTTTCTCTGCCGCCTGGGACCGGGGTTGACCTGTTGTCCCTGCCGGACTTAGAAATTTTTTCTCTCCAGCCTGGGACCGGGGTTGACCTGTTGTCCCTGCCGGACTTAGAAATTTTTTCTCTCCCGCCCGGTACCGGGGTTGACCTGTTGTCCCTGCCGGACTTAGAAATTTTTTCTCTGCCGCCTGGGACCGGGGTTGACCTGTTGTCCCTGCCGGACTTAGAAAATTTTTCTCTCCCGCCTGGGACCGGGGTTGACCTGTTGTCCCTGCCGGACTTAGAAATTTTTTCTCTGCCGCCTGGGACCGGGGTTGACCTGTTGTCCCTGCCGGACTTAGAAAATTTTTCTCTCCCGCCTGGGACCGGGGTTGACCTGCTGTCCCTGCCGGACTTGGAAAATTTTTCTCTCCAGCCTGGGACCGGGGTTGACCTGTTGTCCCTGCCGGACTTAGAAATTTTTTCTCTCCCCGCCTGGGACCGGGGTTGACCTGCTGTCCCTGCCGGACTTGGAGCCCGAGGAGGGAATCGGCCACCAGGTCAACCTCCGCTGAAAGCGGCCACGGTTTACCTGGTGCCCGGGGAGCGAATCGGACACCAGGTCAACCTCTGCTAAAGCGACCGAGGTTGACCTGGTGCCCGGGGAGCGAATCTGACACCAGGTCAACCTCTGCTAAAGCGCCAGAGGTTGACCTGGTGCCCGGGGAGCGAATCGGACACCAGGTCAACCTCTGCTAAAGCGGCCGGGGTTGACCTGCTGTCCCTGCCGGACTTAGAAAATTTTTCTCTCCAGCCTGGGACCGGGGTTGACCTGTTGTCCCTGCCGGACTTAGAAAATTTTTCTCTCCCGCCTGGGACCGGGGTTGACCTGTTGTCCCTGCCGGACTTGGAGCCCGAGGAGGGGATCGGCCACCAGGTAAACCTCCGCTGAAAGCGGCCACGGTTTACCTGGTGCCCGGGGAGCGAATCGGACACCAGGTCAACCTCAGCTGAAGCGGCCGGGGTTGACCTGCTGTCCCTGCCGGACTTGGAAAATTTTTCTCTCCAGCCTGGGACCGGGGTTGACCTGTTGTCCCTGCCGGACTTAGAAATTTTTTCTCTCCCCGCCTGGGACCGGGGTTGACCTGCTGTCCCTGCCGGACTTGGAGCCCGAGGAGGGAATCGGCCACCAGGTCAACCTCCGCTGAAAGCGGCCACGGTTTACCTGGTGCCCGGGGAGCGAATCGGACACCAGGTCAACCTCTGCTAAAGCGACCGAGGTTGACCTGGTGCCCGGGGAGCGAATCTGACACCAGGTCAACCTCTGCTAAAGCGCCAGAGGTTGACCTGGTGCCCGGGGAGCGAATCGGACACCAGGTCAACCTCTGCTAAAGCGGCCGGGGTTGACCTGCTGTCCCTGCCGGACTTAGAAAATTTTTCTCTCCAGCCTGGGACCGGGGTTGACCTGTTGTCCCTGCCGGACTTAGAAAATTTTTCTCTGCCGCCTGGGACCGGGGTTGACCTGTTGTCCCTGCCGGACTTAGAAAATTTTTCTCTGCCGCCTGGGACCGGGGTTGACCTGTTGTCCCTGCCGGACTTAGAAAATTTTTCTCTCCCGCCTGGGACCGGGGTTGACCTGTTGTCCCTGCCGGACTTAGAAAATTTTTCTCTCCCGCCTGGGACCGGGGTTGACCTGTTGTCCCTGCCGGACTTAGAAATTTTTTCTCTGCCGCCTGGGACCGGGGTTGACCTGTTGTCCCTGCCGGACTTAGAAATTTTTTCTCTCCAGCCTGGGACCGGGGTTGACCTGTTGTCCCTGCCGGACTTAGAAATTTTTTCTCTCCCGCCCGGTACCGGGGTTGACCTGTTGTCCCTGCCGGACTTAGAAATTTTTTCTCTGCCGCCTGGGACCGGGGTTGACCTGTTGTCCCTGCCGGACTTAGAAAATTTTTCTCTCCCGCCTGGGACCGGGGTTGACCTGTTGTCCCTGCCGGACTTAGAAATTTTTTCTCTGCCGCCTGGGACCGGGGTTGACCTGTTGTCCCTGCCGGACTTAGAAAATTTTTCTCTCCCGCCTGGGACCGGGGTTGACCTGCTGTCCCTGCCGGACTTGGAAAATTTTTCTCTCCAGCCTGGGACCGGGGTTGACCTGTTGTCCCTGCCGGACTTAGAAATTTTTTCTCTCCCCGCCTGGGACCGGGGTTGACCTGCTGTCCCTGCCGGACTTGGAGCCCTAGGAGGGAATCGGCCACCAGGTCAACCTCCGCTGAAAGCGGCCACGGTTTACCTGGTGCCCGGGGAGCGAATCGGACACCAGGTCAACCTCTGCTAAAGCGACCGAGGTTGACCTGGTGCCCGGGGAGCGAATCTGACACCAGGTCAACCTCTGCTAAAGCGCCAGAGGTTGACCTGGTGCCCGGGGAGCGAATCGGACACCAGGTCAACCTCTGCTAAAGCGGCCGGGGTTGACCTGCTGTCCCTGCCGGACTTAGAAAATTTTTCTCTCCAGCCTGGGACCGGGGTTGACCTGTTGTCCCTGCCGGACTTAGAAAATTTTTCTCTCCCGCCTGGGACCGGGGTTGACCTGTTGTCCCTGCCGGACTTGGAGCCCGAGGAGGGGATCGGCCACCAGGTAAACCTCCGCTGAAAGCGGCCACGGTTTACCTGGTGCCCGGGGAGCGAATCGGACACCAGGTCAACCTCAGCTGAAGCGGCCGGGGTTGACCTGCTGTCCCTGCCGGACTTGGAAAATTTTTCTCTCCAGCCTGGGACCGGGGTTGACCTGTTGTCCCTGCCGGACTTAGAAATTTTTTCTCTCCCCGCCTGGGACCGGGGTTGACCTGCTGTCCCTGCCGGACTTGGAGCCCGAGGAGGGAATCGGCCACCAGGTCAACCTCCGCTGAAAGCGGCCACGGTTTACCTGGTGCCCGGGGAGCGAATCGGACACCAGGTCAACCTCTGCTAAAGCGACCGAGGTTGACCTGGTGCCCGGGGAGCGAATCTGACACCAGGTCAACCTCTGCTAAAGCGCCAGAGGTTGACCTGGTGCCCGGGGAGCGAATCGGACACCAGGTCAACCTCTGCTAAAGCGGCCGGGGTTGACCTGCTGTCCCTGCCGGACTTAGAAAATTTTTCTCTCCAGCCTGGGACCGGGGTTGACCTGCTGTCCCTGCCGGACTTAGAAAATTTTTCTCTGCCGCCTGGGACCGGGGTTGACCTGTTCTCCCTGCCGGACTTAGAAAATTTTTCTCTCCAGCCTGGGACCGGGGTTGACCTGTTGTCCCTGCCGGACTTAGAAATTTTTTCTCTGCCGCCTGGGACCGGGGTTGACCTGTTGTCCCTGCCGGACTTAGAAATTTTTTCTCTCCCGCCCGGTACCGGGGTTGACCTGTTGTCCCTGCCGGACTTAGAAATTTTTTCTCTGCCGCCTGGGACCGGGGTTGACCTGTTGTCCCTGCCGGACTTAGAAAATTTTTCTCTCCCGCCTGGGACCGGGGTTGACCTGTTGTCCCTGCCGGACTTAGAAATTTTTTCTCTGCCGCCTGGGACCGGGGTTGACCTGTTGTCCCTGCCGGACTTAGAAATTTTTTCTCTCCAGCCTGGGACCGGGGTTGACCTGTTGTCCCTGCCGGACTTAGAAAATTTTTCTCTCCAGCCCGGGACCGGGGTTGACCTGTTGTCCCTGCCGGACTTAGAAATTTTTTCTCTCCCGCCTGGGACCGGGGTTGACCTGTTGTCCCTGCCGGACTTAGAAATTTTTTCTCTGCCGCCTGGGACCGGGGTTGACCTGTTGTCCCTGCCGGACTTAGAAAATTTTTCTCTGCCGCCTGGGACCGGGGTTGACCTGTTGTCCCTGCCGGACTTAGAAAATTTTTCTCTCCCGCCTGGGACCGGGGTTGACCTGTTGTCCCTGCCGGACTTAGAAAATTTTTCTCTCCCGCCTGGGACCGGGGTTGACCTGTTGTCCCTGCCGGACTTAGAAATTTTTTCTCTGCCGCCTGGGACCGGGGTTGACCTGTTGTCCCTGCCGGACTTAGAAATTTTTTCTCTGCCGCCTGGGACCGGGGTTGACCTGTTGTCCCTGCCGGACTTAGAAATTTTTTCTCTGCCGCCTGGGACCGGGGTTGACCTGTTGTCCCTGCCGGACTTAGAAATTTTTTCTCTCCAGCCTGGGACCGGGGTTGACCTGTTGTCCCTGCCGGACTTAGAAATTTTTTCTCTCCCGCCCGGTACCGGGGTTGACCTGTTGTCCCTGCCGGACTTAGAAATTTTTTCTCTGCCGCCTGGGACCGGGGTTGACCTGTTGTCCCTGCCGGACTTAGAAAATTTTTCTCTCCCGCCTGGGACCGGGGTTGACCTGTTGTCCCTGCCGGACTTAGAAATTTTTTCTCTGCCGCCTGGGACCGGGGTTGACCTGTTGTCCCTGCCGGACTTAGAAAATTTTTCTCTCCCGCCTGGGACCGGGGTTGACCTGTTGTCCCTGCCGGACTTAGAAATTTTTTCTCTGCCGCCTGGGACCGGGGTTGACCTGTTGTCCCTGCCGGACTTAGAAATTTTTTCTCTCCAGCCTGGGACCGGGGTTGACCTGTTGTCCCTGCCGGACTTAGAAATTTTTTCTCTCCCGCCCGGTACCGGGGTTGACCTGTTGTCCCTGCCGGACTTAGAAATTTTTTCTCTGCCGCCTGGGACCGGGGTTGACCTGTTGTCCCTGCCGGACTTAGAAAATTTTTCTCTCCCGCTCGGAACCGGGGTTGACCTGTTGTCCCTGCCGGACTTAGAAAATTTTTCTCTCCCGCCTGGGACCGGGGTTGACCTGTTGTCCCTGCCGGACTTGGAGCCCGAGGAGGGGATCGGCCACCAGGTAAACCTCCGCTGAAAGCGGCCACGGTTTACCTGGTGCCCGGGGAGCGAATCGGACACCAGGTCAACCTCAGCTGAAGCGGCCGGGGTTGACCTGCTGTCCCTGCCGGACTTGGAAAATTTTTCTCTCCAGCCTGGGACCGGGGTTGACCTGTTGTCCCTGCCGGACTTAGAAATTTTTTCTCTCCCCGCCTGGGACCGGGGTTGACCTGTTGTCCCTGCCGGACTTAGAAATTTTTTCTCTCCCCGCCTGGGACCGGGGTTGACCTGTTGTCCCTGCCGGACTTGGAGCCCCAGGAGGGGATCGGCCACCAGGTCAACCTCCGCTGAAAGCGGCCACGGTTTACCTGGTGCCCGGGGAGCGAATCGGACACCAGGTCAACCTCTGCTAAAGCGACCGAGGTTGACCTGGTGCCCGGGGAGCGAATCTGACACCAGGTCAACCTCTGCTAAAGCGCCAGAGGTTGACCTGGTGCCCGGGGAGCGAATCGGACACCAGGTCAACCTCTGCTAAAGCGGCCGGGGTTGACCTGCTGTCCCTGCCGGACTTAGAAAATTTTTCTCTCCAGCCTGGGACCGGGGTTGACCTGTTGTCCCTGCCGGACTTAGAAATTTTTTCTCTCCCGCCTGGGACCGGGGTTGACCTGTTGTCCCTGCCGGACTTAGAAAATTTTTCTCTGCCGCCTGGGACCGGGGTTGACCTGTTGTCCCTGCCGGACTTAGAAAATTTTTCTCTCCCGCTCGGAACCGGGGTTGACCTGTTGTCCCTGCCGGACTTAGAAAATTTTTCTCTCCCGCCTGGGACCGGGGTTGACCTGTTGTCCCTGCCGGACTTGGAGCCCCAGGAGGGGATCGGCCACCAGGTCAACCTCCGCTGAAAGCGGCCACGGTTTACCTGGTGCCCGGGGAGCGAATCGGACACCAGGTCAACCTCAGCTGAAGCGGCCGGGGTTGACCTGCTGTCCCTGCCGGACTTGGAGCCCGAGGAGGGGATCGGCCACCAGGTCAACCTCCGCTGAAAGCGGCCACGGTTTACCTGGTGCCCGGGGAGCGAATCGGACACCAGGTCAACCTCTGCTAAAGCGGCCGGGGTTGACCTGCTGTCCGTGCCGGACTTGGAGCCCGAGGAGGGGATCGGCCACCAGGTCAACCTCCGCTGAAAGCGGCCACGGTTTACCTGGTGCCCGGGGACCGAATCGGACACCAGGTCAACCTCCGCTGAAGCGGCCGGGGTTGACCTGCTGTCCCTGCCGGACTTTGAAAATTTTTCTCTCCCCGCCCGGAACCGGGGTTGACCTGTTGTCCCTGCCGGACTTGGAAAATTTTTCTCTCCCGCTCGGAACCGGGGTTGACCTGTTGTCCCTGAAGGACTTAGAAATTTTTTCTCTCCCCGCCTGGGACCGGGGTTGACCTGCTGTCCCTGCCGGACTTGGAGCCCCAGGAGGGGATCGGCCACCAGGTCAACCTCCGCTGAAAGCGGCCACGGTTTACCTGGTGCCCGGGGACCGAATCGGACACCAGGTCAACCTCTGCTAAAGCGCCCGAGGTTGACCTGGTGCCCGGGGAGCGAATCGGACACCAGGTCAACCTCTGCTACGGCGGCCGGGGTTGACCTGCTGTCCCTGCCGGACTTAGAAAATTTTTCTCTCCCCGCCCGGAACCGGGGTTGACCTGTTGTCCCTGCCGGACTTGGAGCCCGAGGAGGGGATCGGCCACCAGGTCAACCTCCGCTGAAAGCGGCCACGGTTTACCTGGTGCCCGGGGAGCGAATCGGACACCAGGTCAACCTCTGCTAAAGCGGCCGGGGTTGACCTGCTGTCCCTGCCGGACTTGGAGCCCGAGGAGGGGATCGGCCACCAGGTCAACCTCCGCTGAAAGCGGCCACGGTTTACCTGGTGCCCGGGGAGCGAATCGGACACCAGGTCAACCTCTGCTAAAGCGGCCGGGGTTCACCTGCTGTCCCTGCCGGACTTGGAGCCCGAGGAGGGGATCGGCCACCAGGTCAACCTCCGCTGAAAGCGGCCACGGTTTACCTGGTGCCCGGGGAGCGAATCGGACACCAGGTCAACCTCTGCTAAGGCGCCCGAGGTTGACCTGGTGCCCGGGGAGCGAATCGGACACCAGGTCAACCTCTGCTACGGCGGCCGGGGTTGACCTGCTGTCCCTGCCGGACTTAGAAAATTTTTCTCTCCCCGCCCGGAACCGGGGTTGACCTGTTGTCCCTGCCGGACTTGGAGCCCGAGGAGGGGATCGGCCACCAGGTCAACCTCCGCTGAAAGCGGCCACGGTTTACCTGGTGCCCGGGGAGCGAATCGGACACCAGGTCAACCTCTGCTAAAGCGGCCGGGGTTGACCTGCTGTCCCTGCCGGACTTGGAGCCCG
Organism: Carettochelys insculpta; assembly: GCF_033958435.1. Classification (NCBI taxonomy): domain Eukaryota; kingdom Metazoa; phylum Chordata; order Testudines; family Carettochelyidae; genus Carettochelys; species Carettochelys insculpta. Next base: position 27,427 of record NW_027439083.1, read on the forward strand.
AGGAGGGGATCGGCCACCAGGTCAACCTCCGCTGAAAGCGGCCACGGTTTACCTGGTGCCCGGGGAGCGAATCGGACACCAGGTCAACCTCTGCTAAAGCGGCCGGGGTTCACCTGCTGTCCCTGCCGGACTTGGAGCCCGAGGAGGGGATCGGCCACCAGGTCAACCTCCGCTGAAAGCGGCCACGGTTTACCTGGTGCCCGGGGAGCGAATCGGACACCAGGTCAACCTCTGCTAAAGCGGCCGGGGTTGACCTGCTGTCCCTGCCGGACTTGGAGCCCGAGGAGGGGATCGGCCACCAGGTCAACCTCCGCTGAAAGCGGCCACGGTTTACCTGGTGCCCGGGGAGCGAATCGGACACCAGGTCAACCTCTGCTAAAGCGGCCGGGGTTCACCTGCTGTCCCTGCCGGACTTGGAGCCCGAGGAGGGGATCGGCCACCAGGTCAACCTCCGCTGAAAGCGGCCACGGTTTACCTGGTGCCCGGGGAGCGAATCGGACACCAGGTCAACCTCTGCTAAGGCGCCCGAGGTTGACCTGGTGCCCGGGGAGCGAATCGGACACCAGGTCAACCTCCGCTAAAGCGCCCGAGGTTGACCTGGTGCCCGGGGAGCGAATCGGACACCAGGTCAACCTCTGCTACGGCGGCCGGGGTTGACCTGCTGTCCCTGCCGGACTTGGAAAATTTCTCTCCCCGCCTCGGACCGGGGTTGACCTGCTGTCCCTACCGGACTTAGAACATTTTTCTCTCCCCGCCCCGGCCCGGGGGTTAACCTCGGGGCGCACAGCTTCCCGGGTCTGACGTGCACGTCCTGTCACCTCCCGGGCCCGGCGTCCTCGTCCTCCCTTCCCCTTGGGCCGGCTCGGAGGAAGTTTTCCCTCGGCCCGGCCTCCGGGTTAATTGTTTGGGCCCGGCTGACTGAGGCCAGGCTGCTGACGCTAAAGCCCGGGGAGGCGGGGGCCTACGGCCATACCGGACCGAATGCCCCCGATCTCGTCCGATCTCGGAAGGTAAACCGTCCCGGGCCTGGCTAGTACCTGGATGGGTGACCGCCTGGGAATCCCAGGTGCCGTAGGCAGCTTTTGGCCCCAGCGGGGGTAGAGCGGGGCGTGTGTCTGCCGTGCGGGAGCAGGGAAGCCGTGAGGCCAAGGCGGCGCGACGGTCCTGGGGGGCGCTGAGGCCTTTCCCTCTGCCTGCCTGCGTGTCGGGGGCGGGGGGGCGGGCGAGGAAGCTAAGGCCCTCACCCGGTGCGGTGCGATGGCTTGGGTCGGGTCGGGGAGAGGGAAGAAAGCGTGTGTGGAGCGTTGGTGGGGCAGGTGTGTGTGTGGGAGTGCTGGGTTGGGCAGGCCGTTGAGGCGGTGGCGGTGGTGGTGTTTTTGGTGGGAGTGAGTTGGGGTCAGGTGGGTGTGGGGTCCCCCCCGGGGGGTGGATGGTCTGAGGGTTAAGGCTTGGAACGTGCGTCTTGGGGGACCGTGGGTGGAGGTTGTTGAGAGCGGGGAAGGCCCTGGGTCCCGGTTGTGGACTATTAAGCCCGGTGGAGGGGGACCGTGGGTGGAGGTTGTTGAGAGCGGGGAAGGCCCTGGGTCTCGGTTGTGGACTATTAAGCCCGGTGGAGGGGGACCGTGGGTGGAGGTTGTTGAGAGCGGGGAAGGCCCTGGGTCCCGGTTGTGGACTATTAAGCCCGGTGGAGGGGGACCGTGGGTGGAGGTTGTTGAGAGCGGGGAAGGCCCTGGGTCCCGGTTGTGGACTATTAAGCCCGGTGGAGGGGGACCGTGGGTGGAGGTTGTTGAGAGCGGGGAAGGCCCTGGGTCTCGGTTGTGGACTATTAAGCCCGGTGGAGGTGTTGCGTACGGTGGATGTAAGGGGGAGGGCGTATGAAGTGACCGAGGAGTGGGCAAGGAAACGGGGGGAAAAATTTGGAGGCGAAGGCGGCCGAAAAAGGGTGCGGTTGACCTGGTGCCCGGGGAGCGAATGGGCCACCAGGTCAACCCCCGCTGAAAGCAGCGGAGGTTGACCTGGTGCCCGGGGAGCGAATCGGCCACCAGGTCAACCCCCGCTGAAAGCAGCGGAGGTTGACCTGGTGCCCGGGGAGGGAATCGGCCACCAGGTCAACCCCCGCTGAAAGCACGGGAGGTTGACCTGGTGCCCGGGGAGGGAATCGGCCACCAGGTCAACCCCCGCTGAAAGCAGCGGAGGTTGACCTGGTGCCCGGGGAGGGAATCGGCCACCAGGTCAACCCCCGCTGAAAGCAGCGGAGGTTGACCTGGTGCCCGGGGAGCGAATGGGCCACCAGGTCAACCCCCGCTGAAAGCAGCGGAGGTTGACCTGGTGCCCGGGGAGCGAATCGGCCACCAGGTCAACCCCCGCTGAAAGCAGCGGAGGTTGACCTGGTGCCCGGGGAGCGAATCGGCCACCAGGTCAACCCCCGCTGAAAGTAGCGGAGGTTGACCTGGTGCCCGGGGAGGGAATCGGCCACCAGGTCAACCCCCGCTGAAAGCAGCGGAGGTTGACCTGGTGCCCGGGGAGCGAATCGGCCACCAGGTCAACCCCCGCTGAAAGCAGCGGAGGTTGACC
>NW_027439083.1:42500-52500 GCF_033958435.1 Carettochelys insculpta
TTTTTTCTCTGCCGCCTGGGACCGGGGTTGACCTGTTGTCCCTGCCGGACTTAGAAATTTTTTCTCTCCAGCCTGGGACCGGGGTTGACCTGTTGTCCCTGCCGGACTTAGAAATTTTTTCTCTCCCGCCCGGTACCGGGGTTGACCTGTTGTCCCTGCCGGACTTAGAAATTTTTTCTCTGCCGCCTGGGACCGGGGTTGACCTGTTGTCCCTGCCGGACTTAGAAAATTTTTCTCTCCCGCCTGGGACCGGGGTTGACCTGTTGTCCCTGCCGGACTTAGAAATTTTTTCTCTGCCGCCTGGGACCGGGGTTGACCTGTTGTCCCTGCCGGACTTAGAAAATTTTTCTCTCCCGCCTGGGACCGGGGTTGACCTGCTGTCCCTGCCGGACTTGGAAAATTTTTCTCTCCAGCCTGGGACCGGGGTTGACCTGTTGTCCCTGCCGGACTTAGAAATTTTTTCTCTCCCCGCCTGGGACCGGGGTTGACCTGCTGTCCCTGCCGGACTTGGAGCCCTAGGAGGGAATCGGCCACCAGGTCAACCTCCGCTGAAAGCGGCCACGGTTTACCTGGTGCCCGGGGAGCGAATCGGACACCAGGTCAACCTCTGCTAAAGCGACCGAGGTTGACCTGGTGCCCGGGGAGCGAATCTGACACCAGGTCAACCTCTGCTAAAGCGCCAGAGGTTGACCTGGTGCCCGGGGAGCGAATCGGACACCAGGTCAACCTCTGCTAAAGCGGCCGGGGTTGACCTGCTGTCCCTGCCGGACTTAGAAAATTTTTCTCTCCAGCCTGGGACCGGGGTTGACCTGTTGTCCCTGCCGGACTTAGAAAATTTTTCTCTCCCGCCTGGGACCGGGGTTGACCTGTTGTCCCTGCCGGACTTGGAGCCCGAGGAGGGGATCGGCCACCAGGTAAACCTCCGCTGAAAGCGGCCACGGTTTACCTGGTGCCCGGGGAGCGAATCGGACACCAGGTCAACCTCAGCTGAAGCGGCCGGGGTTGACCTGCTGTCCCTGCCGGACTTGGAAAATTTTTCTCTCCAGCCTGGGACCGGGGTTGACCTGTTGTCCCTGCCGGACTTAGAAATTTTTTCTCTCCCCGCCTGGGACCGGGGTTGACCTGCTGTCCCTGCCGGACTTGGAGCCCGAGGAGGGAATCGGCCACCAGGTCAACCTCCGCTGAAAGCGGCCACGGTTTACCTGGTGCCCGGGGAGCGAATCGGACACCAGGTCAACCTCTGCTAAAGCGACCGAGGTTGACCTGGTGCCCGGGGAGCGAATCTGACACCAGGTCAACCTCTGCTAAAGCGCCAGAGGTTGACCTGGTGCCCGGGGAGCGAATCGGACACCAGGTCAACCTCTGCTAAAGCGGCCGGGGTTGACCTGCTGTCCCTGCCGGACTTAGAAAATTTTTCTCTCCAGCCTGGGACCGGGGTTGACCTGTTGTCCCTGCCGGACTTAGAAAATTTTTCTCTGCCGCCTGGGACCGGGGTTGACCTGTTGTCCCTGCCGGACTTAGAAAATTTTTCTCTGCCGCCTGGGACCGGGGTTGACCTGTTGTCCCTGCCGGACTTAGAAAATTTTTCTCTCCCGCCTGGGACCGGGGTTGACCTGTTGTCCCTGCCGGACTTAGAAAATTTTTCTCTCCCGCCTGGGACCGGGGTTGACCTGTTGTCCCTGCCGGACTTAGAAATTTTTTCTCTGCCGCCTGGGACCGGGGTTGACCTGTTGTCCCTGCCGGACTTAGAAATTTTTTCTCTCCAGCCTGGGACCGGGGTTGACCTGTTGTCCCTGCCGGACTTAGAAATTTTTTCTCTCCCGCCCGGTACCGGGGTTGACCTGTTGTCCCTGCCGGACTTAGAAATTTTTTCTCTGCCGCCTGGGACCGGGGTTGACCTGTTGTCCCTGCCGGACTTAGAAAATTTTTCTCTCCCGCCTGGGACCGGGGTTGACCTGTTGTCCCTGCCGGACTTAGAAATTTTTTCTCTGCCGCCTGGGACCGGGGTTGACCTGTTGTCCCTGCCGGACTTAGAAAATTTTTCTCTCCCGCCTGGGACCGGGGTTGACCTGCTGTCCCTGCCGGACTTGGAAAATTTTTCTCTCCAGCCTGGGACCGGGGTTGACCTGTTGTCCCTGCCGGACTTAGAAATTTTTTCTCTCCCCGCCTGGGACCGGGGTTGACCTGCTGTCCCTGCCGGACTTGGAGCCCTAGGAGGGAATCGGCCACCAGGTCAACCTCCGCTGAAAGCGGCCACGGTTTACCTGGTGCCCGGGGAGCGAATCGGACACCAGGTCAACCTCTGCTAAAGCGACCGAGGTTGACCTGGTGCCCGGGGAGCGAATCTGACACCAGGTCAACCTCTGCTAAAGCGCCAGAGGTTGACCTGGTGCCCGGGGAGCGAATCGGACACCAGGTCAACCTCTGCTAAAGCGGCCGGGGTTGACCTGCTGTCCCTGCCGGACTTAGAAAATTTTTCTCTCCAGCCTGGGACCGGGGTTGACCTGTTGTCCCTGCCGGACTTAGAAAATTTTTCTCTCCCGCCTGGGACCGGGGTTGACCTGTTGTCCCTGCCGGACTTGGAGCCCGAGGAGGGGATCGGCCACCAGGTAAACCTCCGCTGAAAGCGGCCACGGTTTACCTGGTGCCCGGGGAGCGAATCGGACACCAGGTCAACCTCAGCTGAAGCGGCCGGGGTTGACCTGCTGTCCCTGCCGGACTTGGAAAATTTTTCTCTCCAGCCTGGGACCGGGGTTGACCTGTTGTCCCTGCCGGACTTAGAAATTTTTTCTCTCCCCGCCTGGGACCGGGGTTGACCTGCTGTCCCTGCCGGACTTGGAGCCCGAGGAGGGAATCGGCCACCAGGTCAACCTCCGCTGAAAGCGGCCACGGTTTACCTGGTGCCCGGGGAGCGAATCGGACACCAGGTCAACCTCTGCTAAAGCGACCGAGGTTGACCTGGTGCCCGGGGAGCGAATCTGACACCAGGTCAACCTCTGCTAAAGCGCCAGAGGTTGACCTGGTGCCCGGGGAGCGAATCGGACACCAGGTCAACCTCTGCTAAAGCGGCCGGGGTTGACCTGCTGTCCCTGCCGGACTTAGAAAATTTTTCTCTCCAGCCTGGGACCGGGGTTGACCTGCTGTCCCTGCCGGACTTAGAAAATTTTTCTCTGCCGCCTGGGACCGGGGTTGACCTGTTCTCCCTGCCGGACTTAGAAAATTTTTCTCTCCAGCCTGGGACCGGGGTTGACCTGTTGTCCCTGCCGGACTTAGAAATTTTTTCTCTGCCGCCTGGGACCGGGGTTGACCTGTTGTCCCTGCCGGACTTAGAAATTTTTTCTCTCCCGCCCGGTACCGGGGTTGACCTGTTGTCCCTGCCGGACTTAGAAATTTTTTCTCTGCCGCCTGGGACCGGGGTTGACCTGTTGTCCCTGCCGGACTTAGAAAATTTTTCTCTCCCGCCTGGGACCGGGGTTGACCTGTTGTCCCTGCCGGACTTAGAAATTTTTTCTCTGCCGCCTGGGACCGGGGTTGACCTGTTGTCCCTGCCGGACTTAGAAATTTTTTCTCCCCAGCCTGGGACCGGGGTTGACCTGTTGTCCCTGCCGGACTTAGAAAATTTTTCTCTCCAGCCCGGGACCGGGGTTGACCTGTTGTCCCTGCCGGACTTAGAAATTTTTTCTCTCCCGCCTGGGACCGGGGTTGACCTGTTGTCCCTGCCGGACTTAGAAATTTTTTCTCTCCCGCCTGGGACCGGGGTTGACCTGTTGTCCCTGCCGGACTTAGAAATTTTTTCTCTGCCGCCTGGGACCGGGGTTGACCTGTTGTCCCTGCCGGACTTAGAAAATTTTTCTCTGCCGCCTGGGACCGGGGTTGACCTGTTGTCCCTGCCGGACTTAGAAAATTTTTCTCTCCCGCCTGGGACCGGGGTTGACCTGTTGTCCCTGCCGGACTTAGAAAATTTTTCTCTCCCGCCTGGGACCGGGGTTGACCTGTTGTCCCTGCCGGACTTAGAAATTTTTTCTCTGCCGCCTGGGACCGGGGTTGACCTGTTGTCCCTGCCGGACTTAGAAATTTTTTCTCTGCCGCCTGGGACCGGGGTTGACCTGTTGTCCCTGCCGGACTTAGAAATTTTTTCTCTGCCGCCTGGGACCGGGGTTGACCTGTTGTCCCTGCCGGACTTAGAAATTTTTTCTCTCCAGCCTGGGACCGGGGTTGACCTGTTGTCCCTGCCGGACTTAGAAATTTTTTCTCTCCCGCCCGGTACCGGGGTTGACCTGTTGTCCCTGCCGGACTTAGAAATTTTTTCTCTGCCGCCTGGGACCGGGGTTGACCTGTTGTCCCTGCCGGACTTAGAAAATTTTTCTCTCCCGCCTGGGACCGGGGTTGACCTGTTGTCCCTGCCGGACTTAGAAATTTTTTCTCTGCCGCCTGGGACCGGGGTTGACCTGTTGTCCCTGCCGGACTTAGAAAATTTTTCTCTCCCGCCTGGGACCGGGGTTGACCTGTTGTCCCTGCCGGACTTAGAAATTTTTTCTCTGCCGCCTGGGACCGGGGTTGACCTGTTGTCCCTGCCGGACTTAGAAATTTTTTCTCTCCAGCCTGGGACCGGGGTTGACCTGTTGTCCCTGCCGGACTTAGAAATTTTTTCTCTCCCGCCCGGTACCGGGGTTGACCTGTTGTCCCTGCCGGACTTAGAAATTTTTTCTCTGCCGCCTGGGACCGGGGTTGACCTGTTGTCCCTGCCGGACTTAGAAAATTTTTCTCTCCCGCTCGGAACCGGGGTTGACCTGTTGTCCCTGCCGGACTTAGAAAATTTTTCTCTCCCGCCTGGGACCGGGGTTGACCTGTTGTCCCTGCCGGACTTGGAGCCCGAGGAGGGGATCGGCCACCAGGTAAACCTCCGCTGAAAGCGGCCACGGTTTACCTGGTGCCCGGGGAGCGAATCGGACACCAGGTCAACCTCAGCTGAAGCGGCCGGGGTTGACCTGCTGTCCCTGCCGGACTTGGAAAATTTTTCTCTCCAGCCTGGGACCGGGGTTGACCTGTTGTCCCTGCCGGACTTAGAAATTTTTTCTCTCCCCGCCTGGGACCGGGGTTGACCTGTTGTCCCTGCCGGACTTAGAAATTTTTTCTCTCCCCGCCTGGGACCGGGGTTGACCTGTTGTCCCTGCCGGACTTGGAGCCCCAGGAGGGGATCGGCCACCAGGTCAACCTCCGCTGAAAGCGGCCACGGTTTACCTGGTGCCCGGGGAGCGAATCGGACACCAGGTCAACCTCTGCTAAAGCGACCGAGGTTGACCTGGTGCCCGGGGAGCGAATCTGACACCAGGTCAACCTCTGCTAAAGCGCCAGAGGTTGACCTGGTGCCCGGGGAGCGAATCGGACACCAGGTCAACCTCTGCTAAAGCGGCCGGGGTTGACCTGCTGTCCCTGCCGGACTTAGAAAATTTTTCTCTCCAGCCTGGGACCGGGGTTGACCTGTTGTCCCTGCCGGACTTAGAAATTTTTTCTCTCCCGCCTGGGACCGGGGTTGACCTGTTGTCCCTGCCGGACTTAGAAAATTTTTCTCTGCCGCCTGGGACCGGGGTTGACCTGTTGTCCCTGCCGGACTTGGAGCCCCAGGAGGGGATCGGCCACCAGGTCAACCTCCGCTGAAAGCGGCCACGGTTTACCTGGTGCCCGGGGAGCGAATCGGACACCAGGTCAACCTCAGCTGAAGCGGCCGGGGTTGACCTGCTGTCCCTGCCGGACTTGGAGCCCGAGGAGGGGATCGGCCACCAGGTCAACCTCCGCTGAAAGCGGCCACGGTTTACCTGGTGCCCGGGGAGCGAATCGGACACCAGGTCAACCTCTGCTAAAGCGGCCGGGGTTGACCTGCTGTCCGTGCCGGACTTGGAGCCCGAGGAGGGGATCGGCCACCAGGTCAACCTCCGCTGAAAGCGGCCACGGTTTACCTGGTGCCCGGGGACCGAATCGGACACCAGGTCAACCTCCGCTGAAGCGGCCGGGGTTGACCTGCTGTCCCTGCCGGACTTTGAAAATTTTTCTCTCCCCGCCCGGAACCGGGGTTGACCTGTTGTCCCTGCCGGACTTGGAAAATTTTTCTCTCCCGCTCGGAACCGGGGTTGACCTGTTGTCCCTGAAGGACTTAGAAATTTTTTCTCTCCCCGCCTGGGACCGGGGTTGACCTGCTGTCCCTGCCGGACTTGGAGCCCCAGGAGGGGATCGGCCACCAGGTCAACCTCCGCTGAAAGCGGCCACGGTTTACCTGGTGCCCGGGGACCGAATCGGACACCAGGTCAACCTCTGCTAAAGCGCCCGAGGTTGACCTGGTGCCCGGGGAGCGAATCGGACACCAGGTCAACCTCTGCTACGGCGGCCGGGGTTGACCTGCTGTCCCTGCCGGACTTAGAAAATTTTTCTCTCCCCGCCCGGAACCGGGGTTGACCTGTTGTCCCTGCCGGACTTGGAGCCCGAGGAGGGGATCGGCCACCAGGTCAACCTCCGCTGAAAGCGGCCACGGTTTACCTGGTGCCCGGGGAGCGAATCGGACACCAGGTCAACCTCTGCTAAAGCGGCCGGGGTTGACCTGCTGTCCCTGCCGGACTTGGAGCCCGAGGAGGGGATCGGCCACCAGGTCAACCTCCGCTGAAAGCGGCCACGGTTTACCTGGTGCCCGGGGAGCGAATCGGACACCAGGTCAACCTCTGCTAAAGCGGCCGGGGTTCACCTGCTGTCCCTGCCGGACTTGGAGCCCGAGGAGGGGATCGGCCACCAGGTCAACCTCCGCTGAAAGCGGCCACGGTTTACCTGGTGCCCGGGGAGCGAATCGGACACCAGGTCAACCTCTGCTAAGGCGCCCGAGGTTGACCTGGTGCCCGGGGAGCGAATCGGACACCAGGTCAACCTCTGCTACGGCGGCCGGGGTTGACCTGCTGTCCCTGCCGGACTTAGAAAATTTTTCTCTCCCCGCCCGGAACCGGGGTTGACCTGTTGTCCCTGCCGGACTTGGAGCCCGAGGAGGGGATCGGCCACCAGGTCAACCTCCGCTGAAAGCGGCCACGGTTTACCTGGTGCCCGGGGAGCGAATCGGACACCAGGTCAACCTCTGCTAAAGCGGCCGGGGTTGACCTGCTGTCCCTGCCGGACTTGGAGCCCGAGGAGGGGATCGGCCACCAGGTCAACCTCCGCTGAAAGCGGCCACGGTTTACCTGGTGCCCGGGGAGCGAATCGGACACCAGGTCAACCTCTGCTAAAGCGGCCGGGGTTCACCTGCTGTCCCTGCCGGACTTGGAGCCCGAGGAGGGGATCGGCCACCAGGTCAACCTCCGCTGAAAGCGGCCACGGTTTACCTGGTGCCCGGGGAGCGAATCGGACACCAGGTCAACCTCTGCTAAAGCGGCCGGGGTTGACCTGCTGTCCCTGCCGGACTTGGAGCCCGAGGAGGGGATCGGCCACCAGGTCAACCTCCGCTGAAAGCGGCCACGGTTTACCTGGTGCCCGGGGAGCGAATCGGACACCAGGTCAACCTCTGCTAAAGCGGCCGGGGTTGACCTGCTGTCCCTGCCGGACTTGGAGCCCGAGGAGGGGATCGGCCACCAGGTCAACCTCCGCTGAAAGCGGCCACGGTTTACCTGGTGCCCGGGGACCGAATCGGACACCAGGTCAACCTCCGCTGAAGCGGCCGGGGTTGACCTGCTGTCCCTGCCGGACTTAGAAAATTTTTCTCTCCCCGCCCGGAACCGGGGTTGACCTGTTGTCCCTGCCGGACTTAGAAAATTTTTCTCTCCCCGCCCGGAACCGGGGTTGACCTGTTGTCCCTGAAGGACTTAGAAATTTTTTCTCTCCCCGCCTGGGACCGGGGTTGACCTGCTGTCCCTGCCGGACTTGGAGCCCCAGGAGGGGATCGGCCACCAGGTCAACCTCCGCTGAAAGCGGCCACGGTTTACCTGGTGCCCGGGGACCGAATCGGACACCAGGTCAACCTCTGCTAAAGCGCCCGAGGTTGACCTGGTGCCCGGGGAGCGAATCTGACACCAGGTCAACCTCTGCTAAAGCGCCCGAGGTTGACCTGGTGCCCGGGGAGCGAATCGGACACCAGGTCAACCTCTGCTACGGCGGCCGGGGTTGACCTGCTGTCCCTGCCGGACTTAGAAAATTTTTCTCTCCCCGCCCGGAACCGGGGTTGACCTGTTGTCCCTGCCGGACTTGGAGCCCGAGGAGGGGATCGGCCACCAGGTCAACCTCCGCTGAAAGCGGCCACGGTTTACCTGGTGCCCGGGGAGCGAATCGGACACCAGGTCAACCTCCGCTAAAGCGCCCGAGGTTGACCTGGTGCCCGGGGAGCGAATCGGACACCAGGTCAACCTCTGCTACGGCGGCCGGGGTTGACCTGCTGTCCCTGCCGGACTTGGAAAATTTCTCTCCCCGCCTCGGACCGGGGTTGACCTGCTGTCCCTACCGGACTTAGAACATTTTTCTCTCCCCGCCCCGGCCCGGGGGTTAACCTCGGGGCGCACAGCTTCCCGGGTCTGACGTGCACGTCCTGTCACCTCCCGGGCCCGGCGTCCTCGTCCTCCCTTCCCCTTGGGCCGGCTCGGAGGAAGTTTTCCCTCGGCCCGGCCTCCGGGTTAATTGTTTGGGCCCGGCTGACTGAGGCCAGGCTGCTGACGCTAAAGCCCGGGGAGGCGGGGGCCTACGGCCATACCGGACCGAATGCCCCCGATCTCGTCCGATCTCGGAAGGTAAACCGTCCCGGGCCTGGCTAGTACCTGGATGGGTGACCGCCTGGGAATCCCAGGTGCCGTAGGCAGCTTTTGGCCCCAGCGGGGGTAGAGCGGGGCGTGTGTCTGCCGTGCGGGAGCAGGGAAGCCGTGAGGCCAAGGCGGCGCGACGGTCCTGGGGGGCGCTGAGGCCTTTCCCTCTGCCTGCCTGCGTGTCGGGGGCGGGGGGGCGGGCGAGGAAGCTAAGGCCCTCACCCGGTGCGGTGCGATGGCTTGGGTCGGGTCGGGGAGAGGGAAGAAAGCGTGTGTGGAGCGTTGGTGGGGCAGGTGTGTGTGTGGGAGTGCTGGGTTGGGCAGGCCGTTGAGGCGGTGGCGGTGGTGGTGTTTTTGGTGGGAGTGAGTTGGGGTCAGGTGGGTGTGGGGTCCCCCCCGGGGGGTGGATGGTCTGAGGGTTAAGGCTTGGAACGTGCGTCTTGGGGGACCGTGGGTGGAGGTTGTTGAGAGCGGGGAAGGCCCTGGGTCCCGGTTGTGGACTATTAAGCCCGGTGGAGGGGGACCGTGGGTGGAGGTTGTTGAGAGCGGGGAAGGCCCTGGGTCTCGGTTGTGGACTATTAAGCCCGGTGGAGGGGGACCGTGGGTGGAGGTTGTTGAGAGCGGGGAAGGCCCTGGGTCCCGGTTGTGGACTATTAAGCCCGGTGGAGGGGGACCGTGGGTGGAGGTTGTTGAGAGCGGGGAAGGCCCTGGGTCCCGGTTGTGGACTATTAAGCCCGGTGGAGGGGGACCGTGGGTGGAGGTTGTTGAGAGCGGGGAAGGCCCTGGGTCTCGGTTGTGGACTATTAAGCCCGGTGGAGGTGTTGCGTACGGTGGATGTAAGGGGGAGGGCGTATGAAGTGACCGAGGAGTGGGCAAGGAAACGGGGGGAAAAATTTGGAGGCGAAGGCGGCCGAAAAAGGGTGCGGTTGACCTGGTGCCCGGGGAGCGAATGGGCCACCAGGTCAACCCCCGCTGAAAGCAGCGGAGGTTGACCTGGTGCCCGGGGAGCGAATGGGCCACCAGGTCAACCCCCGCTGAAAGCAGCGGAGGTTGACCTGGTGCCCGGGGAGGGAATCGGCCACCAGGTCAACCCCCGCTGAAAGCAGCGGAGGTTGACCTGGTGCCCGGGGAGCGAATCGGCCACCAGGTCAACCCCCGCTGAAAGCAGCGGAGGTTGACCTGGTGCCCGGGGAGGGAATCGGCCACCAGGTCAACCCCCGCTGAAAGCAGCGGAGGTTGAC